>NC_143396.1:279956302-280108113 GCF_052110815.1 Crocodylus siamensis | reverse complement strand
TCAGGTGCCTGAGCAGCTTTATGGATGGGGTGTCAGAGTCATTTCTGCCTGTGTCTCAAATAGGTACCCAGTTGACCTATCGAGCCCAGACCAATGGTCAAAAGGGAGAAACAGGTAAGCGATGGGGGACGGGGCATTGCTGAGACTAGGGGGTCAGTGGGCACAACCGTTGGAGGCCTCAAATGCCTCTACACGAATGCTCGAAGTATGGGGAAGAAGCAGGAGGAACTCGCCCTCCTCCTAGCTGTCACCAGCCCTGACATAGTAGGGATCACAGAAACGTGGTGGGACTCATCGCATGACTGGGCGGTGAGTGTCAAGGGCTACAGGCTATACAGGAAGGACAGGATAGGAAGGAAAGGTGGAGGAGTAGCACTCTACATCAAGGAGGAATATACTTCCTCGTTAATTAGCAAGGGGGTAGAGGGGGGGCACTCTGAGGTGCTCTGGGTTAGAGTAAAAGGCAGTCCAGGGGAGAGAGACTTAACGGTGGGAGTCTACTATAGACCTCCCAACCAGGGAGAAGAGCTCGACCAGGAATTCTTAGGTCAGCTTACAGAGGCAGTGAGAGCTAAGGATGTGGTCATCATGGGGGACCTGAACTTCCCAGACATCTGCTGGGAGGAGCAGTCAGCCAAGTCTGATCGCTCACATCGGTTCTTAGCCAGAGTGCAGGACCTCCATCTAACCCAGGAGGTGCACAGTCCCACCAGGGGAGACGCCTTGTTGGACCTGGTGCTGGCCACGGGTGATGACCTGGTGAGGGGGCTGCGGGTGATGGGCCACCTGGGAGACAGTGATCATCGCTTGCTGGAATTCACCATCCAGCGTAAGGTGGCAAAGGGCTGCAGCAAGGCAACAGCCCTAGACTTAAGGGGGGCTGACTTCAACAAGCTAAGGAGGATCGTTGGGGAAGCGCTGAGGACCCAGAGGGGAAGGGAATCAGATGTCGAAGGTGAGTGGTTGCTCCTGAAGGAGACGATCCTCCATGCCCAAAGGGAGGTAATCCCAACAAGGGTCAAAGGGAGCAGGAGGGCACATAAACCCCCATGGCTCACTAAGAGCATCCGGGAATGCCTCCTTGCTAAAAGGGAGGCATATACCCAATGGAGAGATGGGGTCATCACCAAGAAGGACTATGTTACAGTCGCCCGAGGATGTAGGGGGGCAGTCAGGAGGGCCAAGGCAGAGTTGGAGATAGGACTAGCTTCCCGGATTAAGGACAATAAGAAGTCCTTCTTCAAATACATAGGGGGTAAAAAGAGGGTCCCGGGTAATGTGGGGCCCCTGCAGGACACGATGGGCAACTTAGTCATCACGCCAGATGACAAAGCTAACATATTTAACGATTTCTTTGCCTCTGTCTTCCTAAGTAGGGACCAGTTCAGCCACCTCCCTGCTGGGCCCCCCTCGGGCCCCGGGAGAGACACGCCTGGGCCAGGGGTTAGCGAGGAGTTAGTTAGGGTACTTCTGGAGAGGCTGGACGTGTTCAAGTCCGCTGGTCCGGACGATCTTCACCCTAGGGTTCTACAGGAACTGGCCGAGGTCATTGCGGGACCCCTGGCGCGGCTCTATGAGCACTCGTGGTGCTCTGGCGAGGTGCCGGAGGACTGGAAGAGGGCCAATGTGGTCCCTATCTTCAAAAAGGGAAAAAAAGAGGACCCGGGAAATTACAGGCCAGTTAGTCTTACCTCAATCCCGGGTAAGCTCTTTGAAAAAATTATCCTGGCACACATCCAGGAGGGCCTTGCGGGGGAATGCATGCTCAGGGGCAACCAACATGGGTTCATCAGTGGCAGGTCTTGTCAGACCAACCTGGTGGCCTTTTACGATCAGGTCACCAAATCATTAGACGCAGGGGTTGCTGTGGATGTAGTCTTTCTGGACTTCCGGAAGGCTTTCGACACTGTCTCTCACCCTGTCCTCATCAAAAAGCTGGGAGACTGTGGTGTCGATGCCCACACGGTCAAATGGGTCGCCAACTGGTTGGAGGGCCGCACCGAGAGGGTGGTAGTGGATGGGTTCTTCTCGACCTGGAAGGACGTGGGCAGTGGGGTTCCGCAGGGCTCGGTCCTCGGGCCCGCACTGTTCAACATCTTCATCAGTGACTTGGATGACGGGGTAGAAAGCACCCTGTTCAAGTTTGCTGATGACACTAAGATGTGGGGGGATGTGGGTGCACTAGAAGGGTGCAATAGGCTACAAGCTGACCTTGACAGGTTGCAACGGTGGGCGGATGAGAATAGGATGGGGTTTAACACTGATAAGTGCAAGGTGTTGCACATGGGGAGGAAGAACCGGCACCACACTTACAGGTTGGGGAACTCCCCTCTTGCCAGCACGGAGACGGAAAAGGATCTTGGAGTCGTCATTGACTCCACGATGAACATGGGCCGGCAGTGTGGGGAGGCAGTCAAGAAGGCCAACCGTACCCTGTCATGCATCCACAGATGCATCTCGAGCAGGTCCAGGGAGGTGATCCTCCCCCTCTATGCGGCACTGGTCAGGCCGCAGCTGGAGTACTGCGTCCAGTTCTGGGCGCCACACTTCAAGAGGGACGTGGACGATATGGAAAGAGTCCAGAGGAGGGCCACTCGTATGATCAGGGGTCAGCAGGGCAGGCCTTATGAGGAGAGGCTACGGGACCTGAACCTGTTTAGCCTCCACAAGAGAAGGTTAAGGGGGGACCTTGTGGCCTGCTACAAACTGGTCAGGGGGGATCAGCAGGGATTGGGGGAGTCCCTGTTCCCCCGTGCGCTGCCAGGAGTGACCAGGAATAATGGTCACAAACTGGCGGAGGGTAAGTTTAGATTAGATATTAGGAGACGCTACTTCACAGTCAGGGCGGCTAGGGCCTGGAACCAGCTTCCAGGGGAAGTGGTGCAGGCTCCTAGCCTGGGGATTTTTAAAAGGAAGTTAGATGAGCACCTTGCCGGGGTCATCTGACCCCGGTGCTCTTTCCTGCTAAGGCAGGGGGTCGGACTAGATGATCTACCTAGGTCCCTTCCGACTCTAGCTACTATGAAACTATGAAACTATGACTCTTGACCTAAGTGCCAGAACTTTAATAAGAGGCATTGAAAAGATTAAATGGTATGGATGAAAGGTGGCCAGAAGTTATTTTGAAGACATGCTGGGATGACTTGTCACCAGTATCTGCTGATTGCTGGTTCTTCTCTTGAGCTATAAATTCTGAGAATATTATGGGTAAGATCTCCAAGCTGTTTCTAAGAGCAATGAAAGGGTTAATAAACAGTAACCCAGAAAGTGTCTCTCTCTACAAGCTAGAAATAAAACAAGTGGAAAGTGACTTACCTTTAATCAACTTTCAAACAGAAATAAGCAAATGAAAATAGTGGAAAATCTGCTTGCTTGTTTTTTATCAATTTTCTCTCTAGAGCTATTCACTTCCTTAGGCTGGGAAGGAAGAGCCCACAAATGGCAAAGTGGCTTTCTCAGGCTCCGCTCTGATTTACTGATGTACACAACCTGCGCACCTAGTCTCGTTATATACAGTACATGTAGGTATTCATCCCGATTCCCAGGAGGAAATACTTTATCTGTACACTTGTCATTCATTTCAAGGAACTACCTTTATTTTCATCCCCAAGATACCTGTGTTCCACTCAAATTTGGTGCCCTCTCATTGTGTGTGTGTGTGTGTGTGTGTGTGTGTGTGTGTGTGTTTGCACTGGAGTACTTATGAGATGGAGATCAGAAATTAGTTTGCACCAAAAAAATAAATTTCCAAGCATTTTAGATTCCCACAGGATAATTTTTTCTGTGTTTTTATTTTAGCTCTGCCTCATGTGGCGTAGCACATTGGGGGTTGGGAGGTTCAGCGATATGCCATGCAGTAGTTAGTAATAAATACAGTCCTTATCTTTGTTCTTGGGAGGCTTGTTTTGCCATCACAGAGAAAGCAATTTCATTTGAAATCTGGAACAATATGAAAAGGAAAAAAACATAGAGATGAAAAAACACAATACCACAGACTTATATGAACAGCAGATAGAATAGGAAAGAAAGAAAAAGTTCATAGGGCAGGTCTGTCCAGCTGGTAGCACATGAGCCATATGTGGCCCCCAAGGGATTCATTTGCAGCCTCCAGGCTCCCACATGGCACTGCTCTCCACATTGCTCCAGCTGCAGCAGCCAAGGTCTCCTGGCTCCCCCTCCCTCTTCCAGTTTCCTTTTCCTGCCCCTCCTAGGAGGTGGAGCAGGAAGCACAGTGCAGCATGTGGTGCCAGGGGAGCATGCATTGAAGCCACTGAGGGTGAGGCTGGGGCTCCCACTCACCCAGTGCAGCGAAGTAGAGGTAGATGCCCGCATGCATGGTGCTGCAGAGGGGTGCCTACGCGGCATGCAGTGGTGCCACCTGTGCAGGATAGAGCTCCCACTGTTGTTGCCTCTGGGGCATGTGGCCCTCAGCCACATAGAAGTTGGACAGCCCTGTCACAGGGAATAAGGCAGGGGTGGGCAAAATACCCACCAGGTGATTTCTTATGGCCCATGGGCGGGTGCCTACCAATTCCCTGTATCCAGCCTGGTCCCTGCCCCTGCTCCTGCTCCTGCTCCTGCTGTGCTCACATGAGGTTGAGCCCTGCTGATTCCCACGGGGGCAGCACATGCTGAGCTCTCACCCTCACATGCGGGATGGCCTTGACCCCACAGGTAGGGAAGCAGCAGTGGCGGGCAAGAGAACAACGGCAGCCGGTGAGCGGGAAGCGGTGGTGCATGGCGGCAGGCAGGAAGATAGGGAAATGGCAGCAGCGGGTGGGGGCAGGGTAAGTGGTGGCGGAGGTGACAGGTAGGCAGAAGGTGGAGCGGCAGCAGGTAGGTGGGGGTAGTAATGGCAGTGGGCAGGCGGGAGTGTGCGAAGTGGCTGCTGGGTGGGAGTTCAGGGCCTGCACCAATGCCTAGGAGCCAGGGCCAGTGAGGATCCAGGGCAGGGCAGCAGGAGTGCAGATCCTGGGCTAGTAGGGGCACAAGGACTGCCTGGCTCCATTGCGCTGGGCTCCACAGGGCTCGTATGTAGTTCCTGAGTTCTCCACCTGAGCTGCATGCCTCCGGAGGGAGCCCCATATGCTGGGGCAGGCAGCCCAGCCCCATTCACTGCCAGTTACAGGTCATGGGGAATGGTGGGGAGCTCTGCACTGTGGAGCTGGGTTGGCTTCACCCCCGCCCTGCCGGCCCAGCCAAGCCCCATGATCTGCACTGCCAGCTTCATTGTGCTGGGGCTCCCCCCAGTGGCCCAGGCACACGAGCCCCATGCGATGGAGCCGGCGGCCCAGCCACATGCAGTCTTGGGGCTCACCAGGACTGTGCATCACTGGGGGGCTTCACTTGCTGCGGGCTGTGAGCACTCCAAGGGCTTGCTGCCTGCGGTTGGTGCTGGTGGCAGGAGCTGTGTGCAATGGGGGGAGGGTGTTTGTAGGGGCAGGGGCCCATCACATACCTCACCCCACCCCCCTCACAACCATACACATGCACGCCCCACAAGCACACCCACAACCCTATGCACACCCTACACCCACACACACCCCAGCCACCCTTCCCCACCACACACACCCATACCCCCCAGACTCTATACATGCACACACATACCCACATGCTTTCCCACCCCATATATACCCACACCAACACATCATGTTGTTCCCTGTTAACCTCAGTTTTAACTTTGTAATTTCCTGTATCTGTGAGCAGCATTGGAAGGTTCATGGGCAACATGTAGCCCACTAACTGTGGGTTAGAGATAAATGATTAGATCAAAAATAGAAAGCAGGAAAACATAGGGTATAGATCATATTGTGAAGCAAAATATCTTCCTCTCTCAATGAACCAAATTACCTTTTTCAGACACCAGTGAGACAAATGCATAGTTGGGCAACTGAAACCGTATGACATTATGTAGGCAATTTAATATTATACAGAAGATAACGTAATGTAATGCAAAGCCTCCAAAAATCAGCCAGTTAAATTTTGGGTGGGGGGAAGATGGCTGAGTTAGAACATTAATAGGTTTTAAATTGCCAGTGGGAGAAAAGAGTAAAATAAACTGCTTTGAAAATCATTTTGGGTCTTCTGTTCTTAAATAGGGTTTATTTTGAGACGCACATTAAAATGGAGATAGCAAAGAAATAATAAACAACATGAACTTGCGGCTGTGTCCTGCCGAAATTTGCATTGCCCCATTGACTTCAGTGGCAAGTTTTGCAAACATACGAATAGCAGGTGATGACCTCAAATCAATGCAACTCTTGGGTATAAAGCAGGGGTGGGTTTACATACAGGCCACCAATCACCTGGGCAGCCTCGGTGTGTGGCACATGGCAGATCAGGGAGGGGATAGGCAGCACATGGAATAGAAAGCAGAGCAGCAGATTAGACAGGGAGTAAAGGGCAGGAAGCAGAGAGCAGAGTGATAGATCAGACAGGGGAAGGGAATCAGAGTGACAATTTGTGGCACATCTACCAAAAACATTGGTCCCCCCACAAAAAAGGAACAAGATTGGCAGATCCAGTGCAAATGACATTTAGAAGTATTTTTAAGTTTGAGAATAATGGACTGGTTTGGTTTATTGGGCTCTGAAGAAAATGCATATTGATTAAGTAGAAACGCAATGCAAGTAAATAATTTGCAGTGCAAGCACAGATTGATATCAGTAAGCCATTTCAATTACAGTGGCAAGAAACTGAATCTCTCATTTTTTCCTGTTGTTGTGCCTCAGAAATTTTCTACTTTAAAGAAAAGATGCATGGTAGGAGAACTCCAGTGATTTCCACAGCTGCAGCTATGTCAAGTGTTAAAGAGGAAGAGACTACTCTGTAAATAAGTCAGAAAATGTTAATAAGGGTCAAATTGACTAGATAATGACTAATGCTGTCACCATCTAAATACAGATCTACACCAGTTGTGTTACTCAAAAGAGATAATATACTTCAGAAACAAATTAAAAGGGTAGGCAGTGTATTCTACTCAACTGATTCTCTTTTTTTCCCACTTCTGTTTTGGATGAAACACATGTGTTAGAACTGGTACTAAAATCAAGTTGTGTAAAACAGGTTAGGAAATGGGGAGCAGAAGATGAGACCGAGAACAGAGCTACCAGCAATAATAATATTGTTATACATGTCTATAATATTCTAACTTTTTACGGTGTCTGGATATTAACAAGTCATATTTTCTGCCCTAAAGATTTTAGATGCTAAATTGCCATGTCTTCATTTATTTAAATTTCTTTAAGTTTCTACTAACAATAATCAAGAAATCCCAGGTTGTGCACATCTTTATAGTTATTAAAAAAAAGAATTCCTCCAAAAATAAATAAGTGAAGAAAAAGTATCACTCTATTTTTAAGAAAAAGGTAAGAAAATCGAATATCTCCACTTCATTGATTACAAAAACCAAATGCCCCTTCACCCTGTTAAACATAAGATATACAGAAAATGGGTTAGAAAAAGGAAATTCAAGGATTTAAGTAAGGGTGAATTAAAACCAAGGTGTTATTCCATAGTGAATAAATCCCTTATGTTACAATTTTGTTCAACGTACTGGGGAAGGATTGAAAAAAGTTAACAGCACTTTGGGTAGAGGTCAGTGATAGAAACCAAGCTGAATAACTGTGGTCAGCATGTTTGCAAAATATCTTGCACTTCTCTTAGGACTTAAATGGCTGCCTGCGATGGCTTCTGAAAGAACCTTCTTTGTTTTTGATCAGTGATTCATCTGCAGAGTTGCTTTTAGCACCATGTGTTATTGCGTGTTAGTACTAAGAAAATATATTGCTTTTTAATGCCAAAAAATATAGTAAAGTGTGTCATCATCACAGCAGAAAGAACACTGATATCACATTAGCATAAAAAATACCATTCCGACTTTTGAAAAGTGGTTGCTGGGAGTAGCTTGATGAAAACTGGGTCTCCTTTACTTTTATAATGAGATTAGAACGATTAAGCCAGCCCGGTGGGCCCAGTGTGTAAATCCTGCTGCTTTCAAAAGCCGTGTTTCCATTGTATTGTCTGTGGATCTTTCATTGCAATTGAGATGAGTGGCAGTGTGCCTGATGAGGGAGCTTATTCCTCTGAGCAGCTTCCCAATAGAGAAAGAAGAAGAGAGCAGGGAGTGGGAGGAGTCTGAAGAAGGCATTTAAACTTGTGGCAGGTGCGTCAAGTCTGTGGATCATTATCAGGACTGGACGGCTCCTTTATTGACAAAGTGCAGGCAGGCTGGACCCAATGATTTTATAAGGTCCCTTCCAGCCCCTAACATATATGAATCTATAAACCTGGCACTAATGGCCACCATAATAAGATACAAATGCTAAGGGTAATGTCTGCACAAACAAGGTCAGTAGAAACGGTAGATTCTAACTCAGTTCAACTGAGAAAGGAGGTCAAGTTCTTCAGCAACCGAGGGGGTGAAAGAGGAGAAGCCCATTAGTCCATTTTCTTGCTGCTTCCCTGCTGGTCACTTTTCCTTTGGCCAAGGAGTATACAGAAAGAATTATGAAAGTACAGTGATGAGTATGAAAGTGATAGAGTCCTTATGTAGCACCCTTCATCCCAGGCTCGTGGAAAAGGTACTTGACAAAGGTGAATAAGTGTCATTACCTGCCTTTTACAAATGCAGAAACCGAGGTAGAGAGAGGTGACTAGCCCATCTTCATACAGCAGTGGTGCTCACCCTGTGGGCCCCTGGGCTGGATCCAGCCTGCAGAGCTGTGTTATCCGACTTGTGGGGCTCCCCACCAGTTCAGGACTTTGGCTGTGCAGACGTGGTGGCAGCTAATTCCTGCGGTTATGGGAGACAGGCAGTTAATGCTGCTATTGTTCCCCCACTACTGGATTTCCAGACCAGCTGGAAGCTCTTTGGGCCATATTACATGGTTTGCCGGTTCAGGTAGATACATGGGATCGATCCAGATCTGGATCCAGTGCACAAGTTCTGTCCTTAGGGTTGGTCCACAACTTGATCCAGTGCACAGGGCCAGCCCTGCATGCAGGATGGGGCCTATGTACCAGCTCCACTACCAGATCCAGCCACAGACTGATCTCATGCACGGGATCCAGCCCATGGACTGGCCCCACGCTACAGGGAAGAGTTGGTTGAGTACCACTCTTGTACAACAAGACAGTGGCAGAGCAAGAAAAAGAACCCAGCTTGCCAAATCCCAGTTCTGCTTTCATAAAGAAAGAAGATTGTTCTCTTGATTTTAGCAACTAGCTGAACAGAACAATTAATATTCATTTTCCAACCAAAATAATTAGAAGTGTTTTAGGAGATTGAAGGAATAATTATGCATGGCTTTATTCCTGCTGTGGGACACGATTTACCTTGGATTAACTGGAAGATTTAGTTAACTAGAGATTGGATAAGCAGGGTTATACTCACTAAGATTATACTGAGGCTAATAATTCTTCAGTATTCAGGGCTTGATCCAGAGCTTCAGTGAGCCTTGGGTCAGGCTCTAATGCGTTTGAGAAGTCACTTGTAATTACATGAAATGCAAGTTGCAGTTGCAATATGAATATTTTCTTGGAGGAACCCTGTGAGTGGATTATGGACTTATCTTTTATTTTAAAAATGTCTAAATGAAGTAACTAAAGAAGTAGAGGATTAACAAATAAAAAGTCTATGACACAGCAAGTGGTCTATCTGAAGACTGTATAATCTAAAATATTCTCAGCTAGATCCACTATAATAAATGTAGCTGGGAGGTTGAATTACTTCAGATATACACAGGCCTAGGGTTCAAGGCTAAAGGGTCAGGCTGAACAGAGTAGGGTCCCATCCAGCCATTCCATTCTCATACCCGCCCAGTGTATGAATAAAGGAAGCCGATAGCGCATGGACCTAATCTTCTTAAACTACTAAAGTGTAGCATACAAATACCCAGGGAGCTTTGTTGTTTGTGGCTTTCTCTGGAATGGAGCCTAATTCAAGGCTTGCTGGCAACTGAAAAATCATTCATTGATGTTAGTGGGACTAGCACTGGGCCCCAGTTCTAAAGAGGAACCCACTTTAAAAGGGGGCTAGTATTTCCACATATAGGTAATAAAATGGATTTCATATTATCATAGAATAATATGAAACCCAAAGATATCAAGTCTGAACCTCAGTCTCAGGCAGGATCTTCACTGTTTGAATCATCCCATGTATGTTTGCCTAATGCTGGAGATTCAGTGGCATCTAGGTAAATCTGTTCCAGTACTTAACTACTGTCATAGTAATTTAATCCTTAAATCAAACCTAAATCTCCCTTGCTACTGTTTCAACCGTGACTAGGCTTCTGTCCTCTGTGGACACACACACAAAAAAAGAAACCATGCCTCTTTTTGTATTTGATGACTGATATCAAATCCCCTCTGTCTTCTCTAGGCTAAACAATTTAGACTTTTACAAACTTTGTCATATTTTCAAGACTTCTAATCACGTTTTTTCCTTTCCTTTGGAGTCTCTCCAATTTGTCCTTTTTTTCATAAAGCGTGGTGCCCACAGTACTGAGGGTCCATTCCCATAACTTGCAATACAGCATCCCTGTTCTCCCCTCTTAGTCTTTTCTGCAAGACTTACACTATTGATTCATATTTAGCTTGTGATCCCCCAGATCCCTTCTGCAATACTGCAAACGAAACAGTTGTTATCCGTTTTGTATTTGTGCAATTGCTTATTCTAGCCAAAGGGCTTCGGTGGACAACACAAGCAGAAAGATGACATAAGCCCTTGTACCGGTGTAATATACCTGGATCCAGTGTCTTCTCCTGGGGAGCAAAAACTCAGAATTAAAGCTATACTGGTGAAGGTGTCCTCTGTCTGCTTCCATACTGGAGGAGCTGTGTACCCAATCAGTGTAAATTTTACACATGTAAATGTGTCTGCCCAGGTGCTAAGTGTAGTACTTTGCACTCATCCTGTATAAATGTTAACCTCTTTATATTTCAGATAATTTTTCCGTTTTATCAAGGTCGTTTTGAATCCTAATCCTGTCCTCTAAAATGTCTGCTACCTCACCCAGATTGGCAGCACCCACTAATTTAAAAAGTGTAGACTTAATTTCAACCTATGGGACATTAATGAAGATACTGAGCAGCAGCAGACCGAGGACTAGTCCCTAGAAAACCCCATTTGATAATTTCTCCCAACTTGAGACTGAGCCAGCATGACTTCTCTTAATTGCGCGACCTGTTATTCACGTGCTTCCATACTTAGGAAAATGTTGTGGGAGACTATGTCAGAAGCTTAACTAAAGCTGCAGTGTATTATGTCCTTTGCTTCCCTCTATCCTATCACCTTGCACCTGGGGACCCTTAAAATTCATTGATAAAAATAAGTATTTGTCTTACAGGTTTGCTTAGAGACATCTAAGGAGGATCAGGATTCCATTTTTACTCATTAAATGACTTTTTCCCAAAAAAATATGAGGCTTGTTTGTTTTTTCCCCCAGGTCTGGAGTCGGTGTGACAGGTTCTAAGCAGACCATGTTCTATGCAGAGGTAACAGATCAGATGAAAACTGGAGAAGGGGGTGGCCAGCCTGAAGAAGGAGAGCTGATTGAAGTGATAGAAATACCATTACAGGACTCCATGAAATTTGCTTTCAATGAAAATTTCCCTAAGACAATGGGTGTGATCTTCAGCTTCATGTGGTTTCAAAACCACAGAGCCCAAGAGCAGCTAGAAAAATGAAAAGCAAGTCCTATGATTTATAACCTTGACAAATGCCTTCCCGGATGTTCTGTGGATTAATATGAGATATGCGTAGTAGAAATGTTGTTGTTGGAGCAGGAACTGTTGACAAACATAAGGCGCGCTCACAGAGAGAATCTGTCTGGAATTGTAAATGAAGCAAGCAGAGTGAAATCCTGCTCCACTGAAATCAATGGCAAAACTCCCACTGACTTCAGCAGGGTCAGGATTTCACTTTAGGTGACAGGTTTTGGTTCCCTGTATAAATCTTGAGTAAATATGTTTGAACAAAGGACTTCTAGTTTAGTGACAATCCTGTACCAATCCTGATCTCCCAGAGTGCATTAGTGTAGCTGTCGCCCTCACTCACCAGGGGAGCCTGGAGTACTGGCAGCTGCTTTACTGTAATATTTGCTGCTGTCCCTCTAAAGGTTTCTGGCCAGTAGACTTGGGAAGTCAGAGACATACTTGCCTCATTCCTAGCCCTCTGTGCTCATCCTCACAGAGAGCTGCTCCATGGTACATAGGTCCAATAGGGCACATATTTCTTAGCATGCAGAAATTTCATCCCATGGGCTTGTGCGCAGACATTTGCAGACAACCCTCATGATGTGCTTTCTGAGAATGTACCAACCAAAAGGTTCATTGTAATGTATTCTGTAATGCTGTGCACCAGTGATGATAACAGGTATGAATTAAAGGTCTTAAAACATGTGCACTGACACTGGAACAAATGCCTCCTTGTTTGCTTGAATGATAATTGATTCCTTCGGGTCAAATGTTGTTCTCTTTTGTAACGTGACCTAGTGGAGGTTGCACTGGATTGGGACCCTGGAGACGGTTCTTATTCTTTCGTTGGTCTCCAGGGTGAGTTTGTGTGAGTAACTTCACTTAAACATGTCTCAGGTCTATATCTGTGGAATGGAGTTATTAATACTGACTCACTTTGGTAAAGGAGATCTATTCATAGTTTCATGGCTGGTCGGGTTGGAAGGGACCTAAGCAGATCATCAAGTCCAACCCCCTGCCATGGCAGGAAAGAGTACTGGGGTCAAACGACCCCAGCAAGGTGATTGTCGAGCCTTGTCTTAAAGACCCCCAAGGTAGGAGCCAGCACCACTTCTCTTGGAAGTTGATTCTAGATCCTAGCCGCCCTGACAGTGAAGTCACGCCTCCTGATGTCTAATCTGAATCTACCTTCTGCCAGCTTGTGACTGTTACTCCTGGTAGTGCCTGGGGGAACAGGGACTCCTCCAATGCCTGCTGGTCCCCCCTGACTAATTTATAACAGGCCACTAGATCCCCCCTCAGCCTTCTCTTTTGGAGGCTGAACAGGTTCAGGTCCCACAGTCTCTCATTGTAGGGCCTGCCCTGCTGTTCCCTGATCACACGGGTAGCCTCCTCTGGACTCTCTCCATGCTGTCCACATCCCTCCTGAAGTGCAGCACCCACAACTGGATGCAGTACTCTAACTGTGGCCTGACCAGTGCCGCATAGAGGGGGAGGATCACCTCCTTGGACCTGCTCGAGATGCATCCGTGGATGCATGCCAAGGTGCGGTTGGCCTTCCTAACTGCCTCCCCACACTGCCGGCCCATGTTCATCTTGGCATGAATAATGACTCCAAGATCCTTTTCTGCCTCTGCACTGATGAGAAGGGAATTCCCCAGCCTGTAGGTATGGTGCCGGTTGTTCCTCCTCAGGTGCAGCACCTTGCACTTGTCAGTGCTGAATCCCATCCTATTCTTGTCTGCCCACCCCTGTAACCTGTCTAGGTCCGATTGTAGCCTATTCCTCCCTTCTAGTGTGCCCGCATCCCCCCACATCTTAGTGTCATCAGCAAATTTGAACAGGGTGCTTTTTACCCCCTCGTCCAAGTCACTGATGAAGACGTTGAACAGTGCGGGCCTGAGTCAGTATCAAAGGCCTTCCTAAAGTCCAGGAAGACTACATCCACTGCTACCCCTGCATCTAAGGATTTGGTGACCTGGTCATAGAAGGCCACCAGGTTGGTCTGACAGGACCTGCCCTTAATGAATCTGTGTTGGTTGCCCCTAAGCATAACCTCCCCCGCTGGCCCCTCGTGGACGTACCAGAGTAATTCTCTCAAAAAGCTTACCCAGGATCGAGGTAAGACTAACTGGCCTATAGTTTCCCCGGTCCTCCTTCCTCCCTTTTTTGAAGATGGGAACCATATTGGGCCTCTTCCAGTCCTCTGGCACCACACCAGAGCACCACGAGCGCTCATAAAGCCGTGCCAGGGGTCCCGCAATGACCTCAGCCAATTCCCTCAGCACTCAGGGGTGGAGTTCGTCTGGACCAGCTGATTTAAATACATCCAGTCCCTCCAGATGTTCCCTGACTATGTCCTCCCTGACCCTTGGCCTAGGTGCGCCTCCCCTGGGCCCTGAGGGGGGCCCAGTGGGGGGGCTGATCTGGTCCCTGGTCAAGAAAATGGAGGCAAAGAAGTCGTTAAATAGGTTAGTTTTGTTGTCTGGTGTGACGACCAGATTTCCTACTGTGTCTTGCAGAAGCCCCACATTACCCAGTATCTTCTTTTTGCCCCCTGTGTATTTAAAAAAGGACTTCTTGTCCTTGATCCGGGTGATGAAAAGCACCAGATATAAGATGTAGTTACTGTTGTTGTTACATATGAATTCACATTGAAGCCAATGGGAGCTACCTTCATGTATCCCTGCGTACAATACATGAATATGATTATAGAGCATCTATTCCGTCATCTTCTGAAACAGACCATTTGGCATATGAAATAACTAAATGCCTGAAAGAAAGAGAATTGATCGAATCTGGCCACGTTAATGAACCTGTTAATGTTTATCACTATGGCTATATTATTTGTACTATGAGGATTACTAAAGAATTGGATTCCCAGGAAAGTGATAGTAGAAAGTCATGTGCAATCCTTCACTTGGAGACAACTGACTCAAAGGCAATACAGACTAGGATGGAGTAAGTGTCTGATGTGAAAATGTGGCTCTAGTCCAGATGTACACAGAATGGTATCTAAATCACAGATGTTACCATCAAGGTTGGTATTTAATGACATTATCTTTGGCAATGGTAGATGGGACTGTAAGGATCGAGCGGATGTGCAGAACAAGGCCTTATAAATAAGCCTTATGAGGAGAGGCTGAGGGACATGGGACTCTTCAGCCTGGAGAAAAGAAGGCTCAGGGGGGACTCGATGGCAGCCTGTAAGTATATAAGGGGTGTGCACCAGGAACTGGGGGAATGTCTGTTCACCAGGGCATGCCATGGGAAGACCAGGTCTAACGGTCACAAACTTCTGGAAGACCGATTTCCACTGGACATAAGGAAAAACTTCTTTACCATCCAAGTCTTCAGAGTCTGGAATAGACTCCCCCCAGAAGTGGTGCAAGCACCTACTCTGGATACATTTAAGAAACGCCTGGATGCTGACCTTGTTGGAGTCATCTGACCCCAGCTGGCTTCCTGCCCTGTGGGCAGGGGCTGGACCTGATGATCTCATGAGGTCTCTTCCAGCCCTAACATCTATAAAATTTATGAAACAAGCTCCCGAAAAAAATTGCTCTTTTTTAGGGGCAAAGCACAATTGTCTTCCTTGTATATCTCCTGCAGATAAACAGAGGACTTAAGTTTCAAGAGCTGTCATGAGCAGCAGGTGCATTTTCTCTAAGGTCAGATACTTAGGGTTGAGATTTTGTTACTGTTTTTCAGTAGTGTCTAGCACAGTAATTCTCAACCTTTTTAGACTTAAGGTACCCTTTGGAATATGCCATCTCTTAGCTTTCACTCCTTTATTGATTACAGAAAAATTATAGGGCAATTCTTCTGTTGCAAAGAACTCAAAAAGCCCACAACAGGTCAGAGTGTTTTTTGACACGACAGATTTCTATTTGAAATTTCTGGGTTTGTCTTGAGAATCATAAGTAAGAGTTTATAGCACATAACAGTGCCTATATTGGGAGACAACCCATGGCATCCTGCTGTTGAGAATTGCTGTTGTAGCACAATAAGACCCTGGTTTCAAGTGACAGCTTTAGGTCATACTGTAATACCAATAATTATTGTACCCAATATAATGCTTGGTGTCCTCTGTCACTGACTGATGTGTCATGAGAGTGTGTTCATGACTCTGAAAGTTAGAAAATAGCCTGATCTGGGCAGCATGGAGCTAATGCAATGCTAATAAATACACATACGTCTAAAAATATGTTATAAAATGCATATAAAAAATGCCAGAAAGGGCTATAGGCTTCAGCACATATGCAATGGTCAGGAAAAATTTAAAATACAAGGTATCAAGAATAGGACTTGTAGGCCCTGATGTCTTCTTCAGGTTCCTGTGTTCCTATACACAGGAATGTAAGAGCTTAAATATTTGCAACTTGACTTTTCTTTCTTAACTTCGAGCGCTCTAGAATTTATAAATTGACAAATATTTTCCATATAATCTTTTATCAAAATTCCCCCTCCCCACCCCCTTTTTAGTGCTGGTTGAGAGCCTGTTCGTCAAGCAGCAATCAAGAGTAAATCTGTGACCAAGTTATAACATCTTGAAAAACATCTTTTATGACCAAATCCAACACTACAACACCCTTAGCTCTGATTCTGCTCAGTGCCACTGCTATAATACAACTGCTCCTCACCCAGTTGATAATCAGAGTGCTTGGGCTTTGACCTCCTAGTCAAGTGTCTGTCTGCATGGCTGGGCTTCAGTTTTATCCCGAGCTTACTTTGATCCTATGGACGAGCAAGTGTTTTTTTTTACTGAGATTGGCTCCCTTTCTTTATTCCATTATTTGCTCACTCTGCTGGATCAAAGAGATTTATGAATTCTGGGAGAACTACCAAAACAACAATAAAAAGTGAGAATGTGCAATATTTGAATCATTATTCACTTTACCCTGTGAGTTCAGGCTGTACAAGGTAAATTGAGCTTCTTGAATTGTACCCTCAAATTCAGTATTGGTTTCTGAGATGGCTAAGGGAACTAAATTTGCATAAATTGTGTGTCTGTAAGGAGCTGGTAATGTGAAATCGAAAAAAAAAAGTGAAAAAAGCAAAGACTAAATGAATCCACAGTCCTGTGCAAGTTAATAGGTTCTGCATAGATGTACAGCTAATGCAAACAAGAATCTTAGCAAACAGCCCTATGAAGAACATAATTACTATGAGGTTTTTTCCCCCAGTTCTAATAGAAGTCAAATGAGCCTTTTAGTTCAGCTGTTAGTAACAAGTAAGTTTGATCAGATAACTCAGTCGCCTTGGCGATGGTTGCAGGGCAAGTATTAGATCTCACACATACATTTGTAATTCAGTTGTCGCAAGATATATGTCAGTATTAAACTGTTGAGAATGTTGCTGTTCATAGCTAAAAGTTTCATCTCCTGATTTTAGTATAAATTCTAAATATTTTCCATCAAATGTGCATGTCCCCAGTGTAGGTATAGATACAAAGGTCTTAATTATTCCTGAATGGTCCTTTCACATGTCGTTGGCGTGACAAGGTATTTAGCAAAATTAGCAGATGTGACACGAGCGTGCCTGTTATGGCTTTGAACTTGCAACCCCTGGGCTGTCGTTGTTCACATAGATTTCTCTGTCGGTATGTGTGCGCCCCAAACAAGTGAAATCAGATTCTTTTTGATGTTGGCCCTCTGGTACCTTCATCATAGATGCCCCATTATCTACCACTCGGGATGAGTAGACCCAACCCTTCCTCAATTCCTCTTTGGTGACTACCAGCTAGGCTGCCCAAACTATGGGAGAGGGAGCCAGCCAGCCTGCAAGCCCTGCAGAGCCAGCAGGCCACCCTTGGCAGGCAACCAGGCAGCCACAGCTTTGAGATGCTGCCAAAGAGCAACCCTCCAGGATGCCTTGAGTGCCCATCAGCAGGGGTGTCTTCCCATTACTTTCCCATTATGGGTCTTTTGAATTTACTGTTACATTTGTTGGAAGGGACGGGTAGGATGTATGTATTTTGGGTGCGAACTACAGACCCTGTTTAGGATATGGGAGTGCGGGATTGGGAGGGACGATGAGGAAGATGGGATGGATGCCCCAGAGTGGGAGGCAGGGGAATGGGTGTGAGTGCGCAAGGTGGGAGGGATTTTCCTATACCTGCATGTGGATGGGGGTTGAGAAGGTTAGCAAGCATGGATGAGAAGGGCCAGTGTTGGCTGTCCTGGATAATACGCAGGGAAGAAGAAATGGGTGGGGTGGAGTCTTAAAGTTTTGGAGTATCAGGTGGAGAGTTACTGTTGATTCTTATCTGTAAGTTTGTCATTTAATGTAAACCTCCCTGCGCCTTTCTGAGTAGGAAAGGATACACATCTAAATAATAATAATAAAAATAATACCTGCTTCTCTGCCCACTGTACAATAGCTTAGCATTAATTGTCTGTGTTGCTTATTGGGAACACACACATTTGTATTTGAGTCAGGGTTTGGGAATTGCATCCCAACAAAATGGCAGGAACAAAGTCTTGGGTGTTTAATGTTGCTCATGTGTAGTCTCAGGGCTGGCTGATAGGTGGATTAGATGCCTTTTTTATTTTAGGAGAGAGATGTTCCTGAGTGATGCATGGTGCATTGCTTCTTGTCTAAGCAGGCTCAAACAACTAAACCTCAGTTCTCTGGTTGGATTTAGAGGTCCATGACCTAGTAAGCTGGGATTCTGCCCTAAATTCCCATGTACATCAACCAAGAAGCCCCAGTCACCTGCCTCCATTGCGGCTTCAGTGACCTGCGATGAGGATAGGGAGCAGTGCTGCTCCAGATGTGAGTGAAGGTGAGCCACTTTGTGGTGTCTGTAGGGTCAAGGCTACCTTCAGGGTAGCACAATGATAAGTGTTAAACAATATCTTTAAAGAACAACTTGCCTCTACTGACATCTCATCACTTCCGTACAAAGCAGTAAATCCTCCGATGCTTTCCTCAGTCACTGACTTCAAGGTGTTTCAAGACTTCATCAAAAGCATGGCAAAAACTGCTGATGTATCTTTTGGGGTTTTTTATTCATAGACAATAGGGTCAGAGGGGACCTCAACAGATCATCGAGTCGATCCCCTGCCCTGGGCAGGAAAGAGCACTGGGGTCAGATGACACCAGCCAGGTGCTTGTCCAGTCTTCTCTTAAAGACCCCCCAAGGTAGGAGACAGCACCACCTCCCTTGGAAGCCCATTCCAGAGTCTGGCAACCCCTACCGTGAAGAAGGTCTTCCTGATGTCTAACCTGAATCTGCTTTCTGTCAGTTTGTGGCTGGTATTTCTAGTTTCTCCAAGGGGTACCCTGGTAAACAGAGCATCTCCTATCCCTTGCTGTCCCCCTCGATGAGTTTGTAGGCAGTCACACGATCACCTCTTAGCCTTCTCTTGGAGATGCTGAAGAAATTCAGGTCCCTCAACCTCTCCTCGTAGGGCCTTACCTGCAGGCTCCCACCCATACGAGTGGCCCTCCTCTGGACCCTCTCAAAGTTATCCACATTCGTCTTGAAGTATGGCGCCCAAAACTGGATGCAGGACTCCAGCTGCAGACTCACCAGCGCCGCATAGAGGGGAAGTATCACCGCTGTGGACCTGTTTGTGATGCACCTGCTAATGCATGATGAAGTGCAGTTAGCTTTACTGATCCCTTCATCACATTGATGACCCATGTTGATCTTACAAGTTGACTCCGAGCTCCCTTTCTGCTACTGTGCTGCTAAGATGGTCTTTCCCCCCCGGCCTGTAAGCGTGCTGGTGATTCCTTCTCCCTAGGTGCAGCACTTTGCATTTGTCCTTGTTGAATTGCATCCTATTCTGTTCTGCCTACTTCTCCAACCTGTCCAGATCCACCTGGATTCATTCCCTGCCCATTAGTGTGTTTACCCTATAATTGGTGTCATCTGCGAATTTGGACAGAGTGCTCTCCATGCCCTCATCCAAGTCACTAATAAAGACACATTGAACAGCACAGGTCCAAGGACTGAACCTTGGGGAAGTCCACTGCCTACATCTTTCCAGGTTGATGCCAACCCGTCCACCATCACTCTGGGTGCGACTCCTAAGCCAATTTGCCACCCACCTGACCATGTAATCATCTACATCACAGCCGC
This sequence comes from Crocodylus siamensis, assembly GCF_052110815.1. Lineage (NCBI taxonomy): Eukaryota > Metazoa > Chordata > Crocodylia > Crocodylidae > Crocodylus > Crocodylus siamensis. Next base: position 280,088,324 of record NC_143396.1, on the reverse strand, counting down.
TCAGTTTATTTATGAGTATAGGATGAGATACCGTATTGAAGGCCTTCTTAAAATCCAGGTAGATGACATCTACCTTGTCACCTGCATCTAAGCATTTTGTGACCTGGTCATAAAAAGAAACATGGTTAGGCAGGATCTAGTTGTTATGAACCTGAGCTGGTTGCCCTTCAGCATTATTTTTCCTGCTGGACTCCCACACATGTGATCCTTAATAATTTTTTCAAAGGTTTTCCCAGGATAGAGGTGAAGGTAACTGGCCTACAGTTACCCAGATCCTCCTTCCTCCCCTTCTTGAAAATAAGGACCACATTGGCCCTTTTCCAATCCTCTGGCACCCATCCTGAGCACCATGAGTGCTCAAACAGCCATGCCAGTGGCTCTGCTATGACACTGGCCAATTCTTTCAGCACCCCTGGAAGAGGATCATCCGGGCCTGCTGACTTAAACACATCCAGCCCCTCCAAGTGTCCCTTCACTAAGTCAGCGCTAACAGTTGGTGGGCTGGTTTCCCTCCTGTGCTCGTCTATAATCCAGTTGGGAGATTTGTCCTGATATGTGTTCAGGAATACGGAAGCAAGAAGCTTATTGAAGAGCTCAGCTTTGTCCCTCCTATCTGTCATCAACTGCCCAAGTCTTCCCTGTAGGGTGTCCTATGTCACCCTGTGCCTTCTTGTTGCTCCCTATCTACCTGTAGGACTTTTTGTTGTCTTTAATTTCCATTGCCAGTCTAAATTCTGTTGCAGCTTTGGCCTTTCTAACTGACTCCCTGCAATTACAAGCCAAGTAAGTATACTCCTCCTTGGTAGCTACCCCTGCTTCCACAGCCTGTATATCCCCACCTGTATGCTTCCACCACCACTATATGGGGTGGTATAGAAGAGACCAAATCACCTAGACTGCCCCTTACTGTGCCTGTTAGACACCCCCCATATAGCTCAGGAAGTCTTAGAACCTGAGAGGCCTGTAGTACATGCCAGGGTCCTTTCTGGCCACATCAAAGAAAGTGAATAGGGGGTACCAAGTCTAAAGCAGTAGAGCAGGTAGGTTTAAATTTTGGGGACAGAAGCTGTTCTTTCCAGTTTTAATGTCTCACAAAACAAGGAGCCACTGGACCTTTGATATCTTCATCAAATTTATCCATCATTTCAGGTTCAGGATGCTGACTTTAGCTTCAACATCTGCTCATTAAATTTCCAAACCTGGTTCACAGCTGTCTCATTGAGATGTACATTTGAATATTGTCCATTCACCTGACAGAAATACCCCAGACTCCTAATAGGAGCATCTCACTTCTAGCGGAAGGTCTTGCTTGTAGGTATTTCCACAGCATCAGAAGTATCCATCAAGTGCCTTGGCAGTGGTGGTACTGCTTAATGGAACAAGAAGACAAGGTATGGTCCTGCCAAAGCTCAATGACCAGCTAATCCAAGGCAGATCACCCTGGTAGGTAGGAAACTTCAAAGCTCTTTGTCACCCCAAGTTCCCAGTCAACAGAGAGAAATCCACATTTATAGTGGCTCAAAGCAAGGTGTTATATTCTAGATCAATGGTTTTTAACCTTGTTTTGCAGACCCCAAAATAAATTTCAAATGGAATTGTGGGCCCCTTTGAATTGTAAGTGTGGATACTCACATACTCTTGATTGATCATAGACATCGTTTGCAGACCCCTTGATATAGTCTGCAGACCCCTGGGGTCCGTAGATGACAGGTTGAAAACCGCTGTTCTAAATCAACGAGAACCTATCACCCACATAAAAGTATGTCAAAATCTTCCAGTGGACTTTAAATCAGGCCTCTAAGATACCTCCAGCCTCTACCTTCTGCTTGATTTCTGGCCTAAAACTCATTTCTGACACAATTCTGGGAAAAAATGATATCTTTTCTACAAATTATTCTTTCTCCAGACAAATTTTCTCTTCCTCATTCTGCAGGAAATTTGAAAGTATGGGTTTTGTTCTGAAATGGAATTTAAGAGTTTTTTTGAGAATTTTGGAATTTTCTCCGTAATAAAAATTCTTGCTTCTGACCAGCTATTTTTAATGTATTCCTCATCAAGTACTCCCAGTGGTTGACAGCCGCCTCTGTTAAGCACTAATGCCTTCATTTCCAGTTTGAATTCTTTTGTTTTTCATATGAGAGCAAGATGGACCTCTGAATTTTGCTCCATTGTTTGTTAGGAACATTAAACTCTCCCAGCCTCTCCCAGGAGAAAAGTTTGTGTGAAAAAAATGTACGCTCAAGAGAAGAGGGGAAAAAGCTACCTAAGAGCCTTAGGTTTTTTTCACTTGCACATTGTCTTCTCTAAATAGCAGGTAACATATTTTGTAAGGAAATATGTGATCACTATTTTGGGAAGAGGGACCAAAAAGATGCTTTTAAAAATTTCCTTGAGACATTTTGTTAGTTGGATCTCTGATCCCTGCTCAAACCCAATCCTTGGCTGGTGGAAATCAGTGTAGCTCTGTTGACTTGCAGAGAATGAGATCAATTCATACTGATTGAAGATTTGGCCATTCATTTCTTGTCCATCATGCATTGAGCTACAAAGTTTCTGAGAGTTTGTTTCATTTCATGCGGAATATTTCTGTGTTTTGTGCTTTCTGAGCCCATTGTATACCTGGACAAGACACTCCACTGGTAATGATGAAGGGTAGATACAAACCTGTATTGTATACAATAAAACCATAGTCTGTATACAATACAGGTTTGTATTCATCTTTTGTAATCCCTTGTAATGTGCTCAATGTCTGTAGTTTGCCCTTGCTCATCTAAGATTTAAGATTTGAGGAAAAGTTAAAATATTTTTCTCGTTACTTCCTGCAGTGTTTTTATAAAATAAGTGGGAAGATTTGAAAACACACGGGGAAAAAAGTTTTAGTGGTTTTAAATGGGTAGATGATTCATATTTACAAGAATACAACTTGAGAGACTGATGTGCACTACTTCTCTAATCAGCAGTCTTTTAGCAAAGCATAATTAGGGCAAATTAGATTTACATCTGCCAACTTTTGGGCAGAGTACCAAGAGCAGGGAGCAAATGCTGCTAATGCAACCTCTAGATTCACATCTGCATTTCAAATGCATCCCTTCTCCCATTGTCATACATGCAGCCTTGGTCCTTAGAGAGTAAAGCTTAAAAACAAAACATAAAGTCCTCAGCAATTTCCAAGCAGTTATTGAACCCAGATTACACAACAAATTCAAATCTGATCTAATCCACCGCTTAGAATGGGATCAGCCATCGCTTTTGAACAGTTAAATCCATTACATTATGATTAGGAAAGGAATCCTTGCAGCAGAGTTGCATTAAATATATTTAATATAGGTATGGTGTGGTTTATGGTATGGTCTTGAAATACATAGTTCAGTAGTGCATCTATTATTTGAAAATATACACAACTGCAAAATTCTCAACACTAGGACAACAAGACTAGCCTGCAGTTCTGTCACAAGACCTCGTCAGGACCTTGCATATATCTGGCTGCCATCGTTCACAATTTTACCATTATCATTGTTTATTATTTGTATTTAGCTAGCACCAAGAGGCCCCTCCTGATCTCCACAACCCTTGGCACTAGACATTGAAATATCCCTGTCCTAAAAGTCTTCCTGTTTAAATACAGAGGGTAGACTACGGGAGATGAAAGGGAGGTGGAGAGGTGAAGTAACCAACAGTGGTAGCAGTAGCAGTGAGAGTTGAGCCAAAGTCTTCTGAATCCTTACTTACATCATATCCACTAGACCCCAATGGACTGTTCCAGGCAGCTCCTTTCTATAGAATTAATATATTTCCCTGATAGCCTAAGCCCCATGCCCAGCCCAGGCTTGTAATAAAACCCTCCTGTATAATTTTTGTCCTCCTAATGGCAAAATTACCCTGGTCTCGAGCAGGGCTGGAACAGAGTGGCAGAGAAGAGAACGCTTCTTGCTATGGTTTCAGGGGCTTGAGGTGGCCCTGGGGGCTATGGAGTCGCACACAACCATGGAGTTCAAGGCAGTTGAACCTGTTGCTTAGTCACATCTGTCCCTTGTGCACTATTGTCTGCAGAAACATGCCTGGACTGCCCCAGGCAGATGGACCCCCTCGCCTGGTGTGGGTTCTTGACCAGTGGGCCAAGATTTGGATCCCATTCCAAGACTGCTACTAAACTATGCAAGCCGTTAAGATAGAGCAGTCCACCTTGAATTCCTCTATAAATGGTATTTCTACTTGAAAAAGACAGTTGCTTTGCACAGGAGAGCCTACTGCTGGGGCTCTATGCAGACGCGGAAGGCACAACCAGCTGTAAACTCAGTGTGCATCACACCTAGTGCAGACTGCAAGTCGTTTCAGAAGTTGACAAGTGTGACTTGATGCAGCCATAACTGTTCCACTTCGGCCCTTACTGCTCTCTTTGCTGTGCCCTTTCTCTGCAGTGACTGACAAATGAGTTTCAGGTGCATGTAGCCGAGTTTAATGGGTAACACTGATCATGCCTTTCCCTCTAGGTCTTCACCAGAACTACTGATGCAGTTGCATGATGCTAAGACGGGCAGAACTTGGGAGGCACCATGCACCCTGACCTCAAGTCATGTCACTGCAAAATTCCTAAAGACTTCAGTGGAATTAAAAGGTATCCCACTCACCGGCCCGGCCTGCACCTCCTCCCCTAGTGAGGTGGGGCAATAGGGGTAGATCAAGCTTGACAAAGGGCCACTGGCTATTGTGCCCAGCAGGATTGGGTACAAAGAGTCTTCTGTAGGCTCAGGACTGCAGGAACAGCTACAAAGTGGATCCATGACCTAACTCCATTATTACTTCATTCTCAATCCAGCTATTTGGCTTGTCTCAGGGGAGTTGAGCCAATAATGTTTTTAAAACAATTGATGAAAGAAAGGCGAACACAGGAGAACAATGTATTTCTAAAACCAGCTAAAAAAAGGAAGACAGCCACTTCAGGCCTGATCCAAACCCAACTGGAGTCTGATGGAAGGTCTAGAGTCAATGGACTTGAGATCAGATCCATAATCAGTAGTTTTCATTTCCATCAGCGTGTGCCCATGTTGGGCGTTTTGATGTATTGTAAGCAACAACACGTAAGTTTGCAATGATGCTTGCACAAAATCCCTGTTCTTGATTTGTTGAATCTGTTTTGTGGTTGCATTTTTTAATCAGGAGCACGTGGCTCTTGAAACTCTCCAGGTGAAGAATACAGGACAAAGAGGAAATCAGGAACTTACCTGCTGGACCAGTGTCTCAGTGCTTTCAGGTACTGAGCTCCCTTATCTACCTCCTAAACATTTCTAGGGCCTTTATCAAAGTGGTTTTTTTGGCATTGTGCAAATACTCAGTCTCCTGTACTGGCTGTGATAAGCTACAAATAGTGTCCTAAGAAACCATTTTCAGGCACTTCGTTGCAGAAATCAGGGACTTGGTTGTGTAAAGGTTCATGTGAAAATGGGTCGGGAACATGCTACCAAATAACTTTTTTAGGGGTAGTTAATTCCCATTATTTGCACCTCTACATTTTAAGGAGGCCTTAAATGCTGGAGCCTGCAAATAAGAGAGGAGCAGTGGAAAAAACCCTGGTCAGGCCCAGTTCCCTCTCCCATCTGCTTTCTGCCCCTGTGTGACACAGGAGACTGGGCAAGATGGACTCATGGTCTGACCCAGTAAATGGCAGTTCTTCTGTTCTTGTAAGAGACACTTGGGTAGAAGAGGCAGGTTTCATGTGATTTCCCCACCCTCCCCTCCTTTTGGTCCAGATCTACTCAGCAAGAAATACCAGAACTTGAGCAGACCTTTTCACAAACACAGTTTCAATGGCAGGTTTGTATTAACCACGAAGCAAGGTGAGTTGTGTGGTTTTTCTGTTGCTTTAGGATCGCTTGGCACAGTGCTGGTTTTCTGATCACACGTTCCTTGTAGCCACCTCCCATGCGAATGTCTTGTTAAAGTCTTGTTAAATGTCTTGTTTGCTTGCCAGCTGCCCCCCACCCCACTTTATATCATTTTGAAGTGGAACTCAGTACTTTTGACTAACGTTGGGATCCAAGGACTGGAAGGGACGACATGAAGGAAATAAATACAAATGGGAGCTAACTGTTAGTGCAGCCTCCTGGGACTAACCTCACATAGCTTTGCTCCATCCAGTAGTTTCAGGCAATGCTGAGCCCGTTCCAAAAGGAGCAACTGGCTCCATCTGGCAGAGGGCGCCTGAGTCACTGTCGATGACTTGCAGGTGGGATGGACCATCTGCCATCTTCCAAACTTCCCCCTGAACCTCCGGCAGGTGCACAAGCCTTGCGCTCGGCTGCCGTTTGAAACCAGTTGTTTTTACCTCCCTCAGTTGCTTTGAGCACAGAGTAGCTGCTGTGCTGATTCTCCATGGGAAAAGATGAGCTCCAACTGGCCGTCCGCATCCAAATATGCAGCTGTTCCACCTGCTTGTGTGAGCAGAGGGAAAAGTTTCGAGGGCTAAAATTACTAATAGAATTTCTGATGAACTTGGCAAGCGGACGCGGTGTTGAATAAAACATACTACAGATCCCTACCCCCACCAAAGAGATCATTCTGGTTCCTTTGTTAGAACTGGGGGGGAGGGTGTGGATGTGGTATTTAATTAACACTGTTGCATGTGCATTAATCTAATCTGAAAAAAAAAAAAAAGGGACAAGTCACAATCAGGCCCTTGGAAGTGCTGGAAACAATTTAAGAAATGTTCTTCTGATGAATGGCAGTCGCTGCGCAAACATCTCTATGGGACTTCTGAAAGGGGCCCTCGCCTCCCCGTCCCACCTGACCCCAGAAGAATGCACTCACATGCTGATAACCAGAAGGTTTGCTGCTTTAATAACATCCTCATACATTTGTCATGGGCTGCTTCACTGAAGTTCAGTATCCAGGGATTTAGGACATTCTTCTTGGCTTTCCCCATTTTATTAACGAGAGCCATTGAATGGGTTAAATGGATGCTGCTTCCAGGTACAATATAACAGGACATTCCCCATTTTATTAACGAGAAGCCACTGAATGGGTTAAATGGCTAACAGGACATGTACAACATAACAGGAAACACAGGACATTGCTTCCATGTACAATATAAAAGTGACTTTTTCAAAAGCACTTAAGGACTTTGCTAGAGTGTTAGCTTGAGGTGTAACTTGTGTTTTGTGTCTAACCTAATCCACGCAAACAAAAAAATCTCTCCCTTAACCGGTGCTTTAAAGCTTGAATGAGGTGGCGTTTTTCAGGGTGGATGTCGTGCGTAGGCAAGCACGCTGACGTTATCCAAGAACCGGGTACCCTTGGTCTACTCATCCACAATTTCTGTCATACAAGGGATTCCCCAGTTAGCCACCTACCCTAGGAAGTGCCGTTGTTGGTATGTTCCACTGATTGACTACACTGCCCAGGGAAACGATACAACTTCCTTCACGGGAGGTTTTCAAGAAACGGCTGGAAGTGTTTGACGGGGCTGGTTTCAGATTAGCATTCCTACACTCAGGCACGCGGCTGGACAAGACGACCTTTGAGGTCCCATCCTACCCTGCGATTATATGACATCCGAGGGCTGTTGGCTCTCGTGGCATGTCTACATTGCTATTTAGGCCAAGCCCGGTGACCATTTACATTTCAAACCCCTTAGTTCAACCCCCCCAGCAACAGCACAACCCACTTTCAGTGCATGAAGACCTGAAGGAGATCTTCCCCTTGGTCCTCTCCCCGCCGCACTGTGTTCACAACTCACCCAAACGCTGCCAGTTATAAGGAGAGGAAGTCTGCTACCAGTCTGCCCCCCCTTCCCGCACAGACACAGAAAGAGAGGAAAGTAGCGGGTGTGATTCCTAGAAGGGCGCTGTTCTAATTTCCTGTTCTCTTCTAGGAATCCTTCTGTCACTGCTGCTTTCTCCTATGTGTCTTGCATGCCTTTTTATAGCCCTTTACCCGCAACCACCTCAGTGTGTTAGGAAATGACTGAGGGAACCAGTTTCCCCCACAGGTGACAGTGCATGTGTGTGCATGCAAGCCTGTGCCTCCGTGAGGACCTTGCTGAGCTCACATTGCAAATCAGGCACTTCACAACTCCAGGTGCCATTACATGCCTTGGCCCAGGGCATGCAACAGATTGCTTTGAGAGCAGACTCTCGACACACGATGGTGTAACCCACAGGAAAACCACCCTGGTGCTGGGTGTCTACAGAGCTGACTGCCCTGAACACTTTTAATCTCTGGTAATTTCCGTTCCTCAAGGCTATTAGCAGCCTGCTGTGTAGCCTAAGTTGGAGACCAAAACGGTACAGAGCCGGCCCAGGACTCAATGGAGCAGAAGAGCATAATACTTATCTTTTCATCCCCATCCTTTGGCTTGCTCGGGGTTGTCCTCGGTCCAAGCTGGCAAAGTGATCTATCCTGTGCTTTTCTCTTCCTCACTTAATTCTCTTTCTCTCCATTTCCTTTTATTGGGCAATTCATTTCCTGTACAAGGCACCCCTTGTTTCCCAGGTGAGTACAATGCAAATCATAACAACGCATCAAAATAATAGGCAGCATCTTCTGCTGAACAAGTCATTGGTTGAGATATTGATTGGAGCAGAGAGACGGTTTAACACAGAACAGACACTATGTGGGGAACAGTCATTTTCCTGTGGCAAGCAATATGCCACAGCTACTAATGTAGACCTGCGTGTAGCAAAATGAATGTACAGACAGCAGTTTATGATAAAAGTCTTGCCTTCTAGTGATGTGTCACTGATCCTAGCCTAGGCCTTTATCTGATAATCAAGTCTGATTAACATTGCTTGTTAATTCAAATCGCTAGGTTGATCACAGCTGACTTGGCCAGTGTTGACTTCAACTTGGCCAGACTATTTTGGAGTAAGATGCCATCTTCTAGTGTAAACCTTCTTACGGAGGATAAAGAAACTGAGACCTCTCAACTCTTTCTTGTTACCTTTTGGGACCTTCTAGTAGTCCTTGAAGAGTACTCCGTGGGTCATGGTTTGCTGCTGCACTATGGACTGCAGAGTAAAGGTGCAGACCGATCGCTATAGACATTGCTTTGATGTGAAACAATATGTCAGGTGTAGAAAGGTGGAAGCAAACTGTGCAATCTGGTTCTGGAACACAGTGATAATTTGGGGCAAAAAAATGAAGGCCCAGAAGTCAGTAGTTTTCATCACAATGCCACACAACTTCCTGCAAGCCTATGATCGTAACAGAACGAAACAAGCATCGTTGTTGTACCATCCATCTCCTTGCTGCAGCAATGGCTGTAGGTGGGTCCACTTACATACGTGATGTTATAGATAATCCCTTCCTGTTTTCATCTTTCTCATTTTAGGGGTATTCACAAGTGCCCTGTTCCTGATCTGATTCTGGTGTAAATCAGAAGTAATTCCATTGAGGTAACCTGATCTACAGCAGTGTCAAATAGTGGTGAGTGAGCCCAGGGCCTCTGTGTAAGCTAGGCTGGTTTCAGGTACCCAAGTTGCTCAAGAATAATTTCCGTGGCTCGAGAGACTAAATACTGGTCTCCTTTTCAAAGGATTTTGGTTTCACCCTTGTTCTCTAAAAATGGAGGCACAGTACTTTGTACCCCACAGTTCACTTCCTTTATGCTTTCTCCCCTTGAAAGTTATTTTCTGGCTAGGGAACTCTTAGGAGAAAAAGCACATAAGCCTGAAGGGGCCTTCTGGGCCTTTGAGTCCCCTACGTTCACAGGCAATCGGTAACCAAAGGAAGCCCCACCATGTTCACTTTGAACCCTGAATGCCAACTGGTGACCACCAAAGTCTTGAGGCCTAGGATTACTAGATGTCTCCATTACAGAGCTGCCTTTACACCCTAACCTGGAAATTGCAGTGACATGAGTCCACATCACATCCCTTCCACTTTTCCAGCTCAAAAAGAGATGCCAATTCCTTTCCCCAAACACTTTGCTTGAAAGATTCCCTCCCTGTCCCCACTCCCCTTCTCCTCCAATAGTTAAACATCTTCTTTTCTATAATTTCCAATCTAAATCTATCAGTAGCTAGCTTGCAGCCATTTAATCTTGTGTCAGTGCTGCTTTTTATCCCATATAGGGGAGAGCTCTTCCTCTCCCCTAATATTCCCCAGGTCTGTATATGTGAGGAATTGATCATCTTTCCTCTGTAACAGGGCACTCAGTCACTTGAAGAGAAAACAGTCTGCCCTGTTGAGGAAGCCCAGCCGCAGGTCATTTGGAGAATGAGGGAGTATCCCACCGGGTGTTTAAAACCCCAGAGGAGAGAGCAGGAGAGGAAGCAAGCTGAGGGCTGAATTGCTTGCTGCACAGATGGGCCAGGCTGCCGTGCTGGGTCCTGAGCCAAAGGGGCTCCCCTCCATGTCCAGGACTGGACAGCAGGATTTTATGCTGCTCATTTTGGTTTAAAAGACTGTGGGTTATTTGGGAAGACTGGCTGAGGAGCCCCCCCAGGAAAAGCCAGCAGGCTGGGCAACCCACTCACGCCCTTTCTGTTATGTTAAGCCAAGAACAAAACTGGAGAAAAACCATTTTTCCTCCATTTTTTTCAGCATCCTTATTACAGAAGCTGTAATATATGAATGAGATTAAATGCACTGCCTGATTACATGCCTAGTTACATAGATTGGACCACATTTTTCTGGTCCATAAACAGGAGAGAAAAGGCCAAACTCATCTGTCAATTTTAACACTGTATGACACAAGGCTGACTTTTATTTGTTGACATTGTTTGTTGTAAAATATATTGCACTTAAAGATGTCACCCCTGCAAAGGTATACAGATGTGCTCAACCCCCAGCCCACGGGCCAGATCCAGCCTGTGGAAGCGTGGCATCCGGTCTGCAGGCTCCCCTTGCCGTGGGAAAGTTGGTGGCAGGGAAGCAGTGACAATTAACTGCAACCCCCCACCAAATTCCCAAGCCCCACATGGCCAGCTTGGGCCATGCCATGCTCCCTCCTCCTGCGTGGCCAGATTGAGGGTCAGGCCCTGCCCCGTTCCCTACACACCACTGGATCAGGGATGACCCATGCACTTTTCCCCTGCGTGGCTGGATTGGGGCTGGGCTTCTTCCCACCATGCCTGCCTGATCAGGCCCATTGGCTGGATCTGGCCCATAGATGGATTGAGCCCCACTCATCCTGCTCATGAAGCCAGAAGTTTGAGCTCCACTCTTTTGTAAGATCTTCATGCCTTCAGTTTTGCTTCCAATTGCATATTTAGATCATTTATGCAAAAGAAGGATTTTTAAAAATATGTTTTTTTGAAACAAACCAGTGTAAAAGCTGCAAGCTGTAGCAAGAAACTGTGAGGTTTTTTTGGAAATGGAGAGTTTAACCAGCAGGGTTGTATTGCACACTCGGAAGTACTCAGCACTGGCTAAGTCAGAGTGAGCTGTGCGGGGAGCTCAGTGCTTCTAAAATCCAGGCCCATTAAGCTTCACATGTCATGCTCTCTCATGTCTCTTGTAATAGGTTTAGCGGCTACTTCATTTTCCACCCACAAACATTTGGAGCAGGGCAAGCTGCAGACATGTGCAAAATGTTTTTTACAAGAATGCAGTACAGCTCAACACTTTCTGTGCTCTTCACAACTTCTCTCATTTTATTAGTAGAGAAGCATGGCTTTTGTCCTGTAACGTGACCCTGAATTACAGGAATTATGTAGTAGAATGGATGGAAGCCATCTGGGCAGGTTAAGCACAAAATATTTCTTCCCCTTTACCCTGTTTTTGAACCAACTGTATTATTCTAGGGCACACAAGTATAACAACCCTCTTATGCAACATGGAGGTATTAAGATCCATGGCAGCAGCATCTGATATGGCACAGCAAAAAGGTATTCAATATCATAAACTATACAGGATTTATCAAATCAGGCGGCCATCTGTGTGCAGGTTACAAAGATTAGTTCTTGTAAGTTTCCTGTCATTTGTAATTATTACATATAGATAAAATTAGCATTTAAAACTGGCCTTGAAGCACCAGGGCATGGGAAATTCTAGGCCAGATAGAAGGCAGGAAGCTTTTTGATCCCTTTCTTTGAACCAGGAATTGTATTCCACAGTGGGTTTTGTGTTTCATTCTGACTTGCATCTTGCTTGCAGAATTAGACAGCATGTCTCCTTTATTTTGAATTTATCAGGAGATCCACATAGCCAGAGCTCAAATGATCTGAGTTCATAATCATTTAAAATTCACATTCGAAGAAATGCAGCAGTCATGAAAATATCAAGCAATTTATCTATGCAAGGAGCCTGCATTAATATTCTGATTTGGCTCTGAAAGTGTTAAATGCATTATTCAGCACTGGAAGAATATGCCACAAATGCCCCCTGTAAAACCAGTCCGGGTTCTAGTACGCTGAAAGCTGCTTATCTGTTTCTTTAGGCTAAGAAGACTCAAATACCTTTTAATTATTAAAGGATCTGAATTATGTCGCAGTCTACATTTGCAATAAGTCAATGGAGACACAGCCTTTCTCTTCCCTAACACCTCTAAACAAAATACTGTCCTCTAAGTAACAGATCTGCTTTTCAGGGGGGAAAAAAACATTACTAGGGGAGACCTCTATGTATTGATGCAACTGAAATGAACTCCAGGTAATTTAAAAGGACACCCAGTACATACTTGGACTGTCCCAGTCACGCAGGAAAATGGACTCTAAAGAAGAGAAGCAGTAAAGAAAGTTAGCGGAAAGAGAACAGCACTAAGCAGTAGGCGACTGAGTCTACTTGATTTACTGGCAGCAGCATACCACAAATCTGCCCTTTACGCAGGACTGAAATATGGCCATGCAGATGAGATGCCATAATGGCAAGGCGCTGTGCTATAGGTAAGCCAAACACTAGCACAGGGCACTGTACCAAACGACATGCTAAATGCCTTGTCTTTCTCAATGGAGTTTACTTGGCTGGGGAAGGAGTTTGCCCAGTTTCCTGGTCTGGCACATTTCCAAAAGTCAGACTGCAGAGTGTCTGCCTGTGACAGTTACAGTTATCAGACGAGGGGAACCCACACGGGGTGCCTTTGTGATCAATAAGGCCTATAACCTTGCCCAAATAAGGCAATGTAGAGGTATTGACCTTGCTGTGTTAACCATCACTGAAGTCAAGAGGAATATGCATTGGCTGCAGAAATGTAATCGTTGTTAATATCCCTTCCAGCGCTCGAGCTCAGCCGGTGGAAATCAGCATAATTCTATTATCGTGGGTAAAGCAACAGTGACGTCTGCCAGCCAAGGGTTTGGCCTTTGCAATTTGTCTTAGCACAGTAAGCTTGGCCTTTAATGTAAAGATAGGGTTTTCAGTTCGTGAGGAAGTCTGCGTACTTGTACCTGGTGGGCCCAGCAGTGAGTTAGCTGATATGGCACTGAAAAATGTTAAAAAGTAAAGCCTCCTCCCCCCCGCCCACCTTTTGGAGACGGAGATTTTAAACCAACACAGCTAAATCTGCTTACTTAGTACAACCTAATACACTAATGTAATCCTGAGAGATCTCGGCATCAAAGGCAATCATTTCACTTACAAGCTGTTAAAGCTTTGAAAATGGAGCTTTTTTTCTGTAGCGTACCGGCCCCTGGACACAAGCCAAGGTCTAGAGGTTAAAGGACGATAGGCGAATACAACAGACCTACAAGACAACTGGATGTGTTTTCTAGTTGCAGATTTATGTGTCTGCCCTGGCATGTGTTTTTTGTCATGTAAGCCAGGTAAGTGCTGCATTTGACACTTTAAATCAAAGAACAAAGTGGCAAAATGGTAGAGGAGGCCCAATTGAATTGAATCAGTTTGTTTATCCTGCAAATCAACATCTGCTACAACCCATTTCTTTTTAACTCTGAAGCTGTCATGATGGGATATTTTGCTTTCTGCACAGTATAGATTCTCTCTCCAAAAATGAAAGCTTTAATTTCGTTCCCACTGACATTCATGGGAGTTGAGCCATTCAACTCAAAAGGATCAGGATTAAACCCAAATTCTGTGTAAAGGGGTTTGGAGGAATTTAAGATGGCTTTTTCCTGAAGGGAACTTATTTACATGGTACCTAGCAAACTGAACGCTTGAACTCCAGCCTGAATCTTTACTTGCTTTAACATTGTGACGCAAATGAACAAAACACTAAAGCCCAACCAGTGTTAGAGGAAGTTTTCTCTCAACTTTAGCCCCTGCACTCCAAGGGGAAGTGTGGGCTGATTTAGCCCTTTGCATAACATAGAGAAGCCCCCACTATGTTACATCCCTCAAAGAGAGAAGGTCTTCTGTGATTGTCTGTTGCGGAGGTTTTTACCTTCCTTTTGAAGTAGCTCACATTAGACAGCATGTAAATGGTGTACTAGATGGGTCTCTGGGCTAATCTGCTAGGTCCTGGCCCAGGTACCTGTGTGGAAGTCTCAGAGTCGGAAGGAAAAGGATGGAAGTTGGTTCCTACTAAGCAAGAGGGCATAATGCCAACTCTGGCGGGCTTCGTTTGCATAAATTATCATTTCACCCCAGCATTATCCTGTACAGAGCACTTTGCGATTAGCTTGCTTGGACTTTGTGTTGTGTTTATGGACATGACATGACTGGGAGTGTCCACATGGAGGGGAGAAATTGTGGAAGGTATAAGATGGGGTTAATGACTCTGCTGACAGGCAGTGGATTAGCATTGGGTAGTGAACGCAAGTATAGCAAAGAGGCAAGAAAAACTGTGTAGAGTCTGGTCCTTTCTAGCAGGGTTGTTCGATCCAGGCTTTGAGCCCTGCAAAGAGCTGGTTCTGCAGGACTGGGCTTTGCAACTGGGCAGTGAACTTTGTAGGACTGCACTTAGCCAGGGCAGAGCTGATTTCACAGGACAAGGAGAAGCAACAATCAAGTTGCTGGAGCTCCTTTTGTGGGACTAGACAGGACAGTCGTTCATCAGACTAGAGCACAGGGGCACAGGCCTCCTGGCACCCATTTGCCCATGCCAGTAAGCATTTGGGTTTGTGAGATGAGGTTATGGGTAGGTGCGATGGGTAGGGGTGGATGGGACGATCAAGTTGGGGCTGGTTGGGCAGGGGTTGGACTAAGTGACCTCCTGAAGTCCCTTCCAGCCCTAATTTTCTATGATATGAAAAACTCTGGTCCTGAGCAAGCCAGACAATTAATAACTGGGGCTGCAGAGTCATAGCCCAGATACACTGACATATTGTTGATACGGTGATGTGCTCTTGCATGAAAGGGGCCCCTGAGTTTACACTCCCCAGAACTTCCTGAGCGGGGCAGAAATGCTTGTGAAGGTGACCAGGTGAGCTAGACTGCTAGGATAGAAACAGGCATCCCCTGACGTCACATTTGTGCTGCTGTAATAATTTTATGGTGGCACAAATGCCAAGCAAATAGATGCCCCCACACTTTGTTGCACCACATCAGTGACCTGACAAAAGGTATTAATAAACTGCGCCGCATTATTGTAGCCAACATCTATTTCCTATGTGGTGGTAGAGTGTGGGCAGCCCAGAGCTGGCTCCTCCCACCACCCCAGGCAGGATCAGGCCCCTCATGCCCCAGAGCACCAGCCTGGCTTTCTCAGTTTACACATATGCCCGGGGCACATCCCTGTAAGCAGGCAACGTCAGGATTCCCCACTTACGGAAATTCACCCTGGGATCTCCAGGGGCACATCTCTGGAAGTAGGGAAAACCTACGCCGTCTCAGCATGGAGACGTGGGATCTGGGGAATCCCATGCACCCCTTGCTTGCAGGCAGGGACCCATGCCTCATAAGAAGACACTGGTCAGCATGGGCCCTGGCAGGAGGTGAGGAGGGGCAGTTGCAGGCGGGGAAAGCCCACATGACTCCCAGCGTAGAGACATGGGACCCGGGGAATCCCTGGCGCTCCATGCTGGGACCAGTGCTGACCCAGGCCTCTGTGTCAGTGGGGGACTCAGCACAGGTCCCAGCACAAAGGCACCGGGCCCCAGGAACTCCCCAGCTCCCCACTGCCCTGTGCCTGTTTGCTGGGACCCATGCAGACCTATGCTTCAGGCAGGGCAAAAATCAGTGCAGGGCCCTGCATGGAGGCGCAGGCTGCCATGTCCTGCCAGCTCGTCCCCTTCAGTTTGGTGACATCTGTTTGCCCCTTAGTTCCATGCACCTGGGAGCAGCTTGGGTTTCAGGTAAGAGCCCAAGCCAAACACTGACTTGAAAAGCGCCCCCTGGACAGCACTCAACTTGGTCCATTACTATCCCTATGATGCTGCAATTCCAGTGGCCCCCCCTGCAACCCTTTGCCCTTGCAGGGACTACACAGGGGCGAGGAACTGGCTGGCCCTTACTGAACGGGAGCAAACCAGCAGCCTTCTAAGGCAAATCTGGTCTGCAGTTAGAGGTATGACTGCAACTCACCTGGCCTGCTCAGGCTAAGGTTAAACTAGCCCATTTAGGTGCCATTTACAATGTAACCATGGCAACATTGAGCTCAGAGTAGTCCACAAAACCTCCAACACCATGTCTGTCCTGGCGTCTGTGTTGCTGCGGCTACATTGTTGTGACACCCAAACCAGCTACTTCAAAGCTAGCACAGGTAGGATGGTATGCACTGCTGTCACGTCCCAGGCTGGAGCGCAGACATACCCTTAATTGCCTTTTCTGGGTCACTGGCATAAATAGCAGTAAAATAATATTTTTGTTGCTGCTTCGAACAAATGCAAAATAATTATCCACACTTTTCTTCTCCCATTTTTGCTCAAGATTTTGTTTTGACAGATGTTTTCCAGCCAGCTCTTGTCCTTCAGGGAATGTCGGTTCTCATCACAAAAACCGTCACGCAATTCTGCGTCCTCTGGGAGGAGCGAGATGTGAGGCAAGACGGGCGTACGCTAGGACTGGCCGCTCCCACTGCTCAGGCCTGCAACGACGGCTGTGGAAAGGTGGGATCTCACAGCTGGCTGGCCTAAGAGAGCAACAGCAACAACCACCACCGCATTTCAGATCAGCCCAAAAGAAAGTTTTTTAGGAAAGTAGCCTCCCCTTGAAAATTCAGGTTTTATCTGAAATAAAACAATTTGTTTCTGTTTTGGGTTACTGAACCCTTATTTTTTTACCTTAAAATTAGAGCAATGTCTAAAGAAAAAGGTGAAACATTTCATTGTAAGCAGGATCATCTTAAACATTGGACCTCTCTGGATTTCTTTCCATTGTTTTAGATTAGGGATGTCAAAGATGCAGCCCACAAGCTGGATCCAGCCTGCATAGCCCTATCATCCAGCCGGTGGTGCTGCCCGTGGGTCTTGGAGCAGACCCACAAGCCGCATGTGGTACGCCCAGGACTAGGCCGCATGCTGTATGCAGCGTGCTCTATCCCCAGCCCCGCACTCTGGACCCAATGCATGGGGCCAGTCTGCCAGCCCAGTCGGGCCCGCAGACAGGCCCTGTGCAGCTCATCCAGCCCACAGGACCTGATGAGTTTATTGCCCCTGTTTTAGATTAAACTCTTCGTTAAATTAAACTCATTTTTGTGAATAGTTTCTGGCCTCCCAAAGTTGCATTTTTCAATTCATAGATTTCATAGACATTAGGGCTAGAAGGGACCTCGGGAGATCATCGAGTCCAGCCCCCTGCCCAAAGGGCAGGAAGTCAGCTGGGGTCATAGGATCCCAGCAAGATAAGCATCCAATTTGCTCTTGAAGGTGTTCAATGTAGGTGCTTGAACCACCTCCGATGGAAGGCTGTTCCAGACCTTGGGGGCTCGGACAGTAAAGAAATTCTTCCTTATGTCCAGCCTGAAACGGTCTTGCAGGAGTTTGTGACCGTTCGACCTCGTCATCCCTTGGGGCGCTCTGGTGAACAGACGTTCCCCCAGATGCTGGTGGTCACCCCTGATAAACTTATAGGTGGCCATCAGATCACCCCTGAGCCTACGCTTTTCCAGGCTAAGGAGTCCCATGGCTCTCAGCCTGTCATCGTAAGATCTGTTTTCCTGACCTCTGATCATGCGCGTGGCTCTCCTCTGGACTCTCTCAAGCTTCTCCACATCCTTTTTGAATTGTGGAGCCCAAAACTGGACGCAGTACTCCAGCTGCGGCCTCACCAAGGCTGAGTACAAGGGGAGAATGACGTCCCGGGATTTGCTCGAGAAGCATCTATGGATGCAAGCCAGCATTTTGGTCGCTTTATTAGCCGCAGCATCACATTGAAGGCTCATGTTCATCTTGTGGTCAATGATGACCCCCAAGTCTCTTTCTTCTGTAGTGCTAACCAACGTAGCACTGCTGAGCCTATGAGGATGCTGCAGGTTTTTCCTCCCAAGGTGGAGAACCTTGCATTTTTCGGTGTTAAACACCATCAGGTTCTCGTCTGCCCATTTGCTGAGCTTGTCCAGGTCAGCCTGGATCATCCACCTATCTTCTGGCGTGGATGCTTTGCCCCAAAGTTTGGTGTCATCGGCGAACTTGGCCAGTCCACTCCTGACTCCAATGTCCACATCATTAATGAAGATGTTGAACAGTATGGGTCCCAGGACAGCCTTGAGGGACCCCACTGGTCACAGGGCACCATGATGAGTGACTGCCATCGATCACAACCCTCTGGGTCCGACCACGAAGCCAATTTCCCAGCCAGCAGATCGTGGTGGAGCCAAGGCCACAACCGGCCAGTTTGGCCAAGAGGTGATCGTGGGATACCAGATCAAAGGCTTTTTTGAAGTCAAGATATATGACATCAATCTCTTCTCCCTTGTCCAGGTGATAGGTCACCTGGTCGTAGAAGGAAATGAGATTGGTCAAACAAGACCTACCCGCAACAAACCCGTGCTGGCTATCCCTTAGGATGTTAGCCTGGGCCAGTCCATCAAGGATGGCCTCCTTAATAAACTTTTCTAAGATCTTCCCCAGGACAGAAGTCAGGCTAATGGGCCTGTAGTTAGCCGGATCCACTCTCCTCCCTTTCTTGAAGATCGGCACCACATTGGCCTTCTTCCAGTCTTCGGGCACTACACCAGAGCGCCAGGAGTTTTCAAAGACCCGTGCCAGGGGCTGGGCTATGACGCTCGCCAGCTCCTTGAGTACCCTGGGGTGCAGATTGTCAGGGCCAGCTGACTTGAAGGTATCCAGCTTCTCAAGGTGTTCCTTCACGAGGTCAGCATTGATGGAGGGTAGGGGATCCCCATCACCCAGATCTCCTTGTCCCATAGCAGGCATGGGCGCCCCATGGGACTGATGAAAGACTGATGCAAAGTACCTATTTAATAGGTTGGCTTTTTCCTGGGCATCAGTTGTCAGTTGCCCCATCTGGTTTAGCAGGGGTCCAACATTGCCCTTGCTTTTCCTCCGGCTCCCCACATATCTGAAAAAGGACTTCTTGTTGTCCTTGATGCTTGAAGCTAGTTCAGTTGCAGCCTTGGCTTTCCTGGTTTGCTCCCTGCAGGACCAGACCAGTGCAGAATAATTCTCCTTGGAGGTGAATCCCATCCTCCATCCTTTGTAGGCTTTCCTTTTTAGCCGCAGGAGGTCCGCTAGGTCCCTGGAGAGCCAGGAGGGCTGCTGTGCCTTCTTGCTGCCTTTCCTCCATGTTGGAATAGATTTAGCTTGTGCATTGAGGATCGCTTCCTTGAGAAGCAACCACTCTTCTTGAACTCCCATCTCCCTGGGGTCATGGTCCCTGAGGGCCTGACCGACAAGCCTCTTGAGCTTGTCAAAGTCGGCTTTTCTGAAGTCAAGGACTTCTGTGTTGCTGACTGACTTGCCAGTTTTACGGTGGATGGTGAAGGTGACCAGCTCATGGTCGCTGTTCCTAGCTAATTCATTTGTTCCTAGCTAATTTTTAGCTACCATGGTCCTGTTCTCTAATATTGACTTGTTCCAACAAACTTACCCGGCACTGAGGACTGTCCCTCTCACTGCCTGGGAGACAGCTTCCTCTGGGGCAGCAGCACGGGCCACATGCCAGGTACCTGAAGTGGGCATAGTAAGGTAAGACCCCAGGGATCAGGCGGGATTGATATGATTGTGAGGCACAAAAGGACATTTTATTTCTAAAGTTATGACAAAGCTAGCAAGGCACCCATGAGTTTCTTCATGCTTAGGTAAGGCCATAGGTAGTGAAAGGCTAATGGGGCTGAGCCCCCCCAAACACAGGGCAGTGGTGGCAGGGCAGAAGGTTGCAGGGCAGCCTGGGTGCAGGCTCTGGGCTGCTGCAGCAGGGCAGGAGGGACGCGCACAGACACAGATGAGCAGCTGAAGCCCACAGGCGGCCAGGAACTCAGCCCAGCCCTGCAGCATGTGCAAGGTAAGTATGTAGGGGGGGAAGAAGGGAGGAAGAGAAAGGGCTTGGAGGGGCAGTTCAAGGTCACACTGTGAGGGAGGGAGTGGAACAGGGGCAGGAACAGAGGCAGGGGTCAACAGGGCCCCGAGTAAGGTCATGGAAGGGTTGGAGTTGTGGCAGCCCATCCAGGGGCACAGGGAGCTCCTGCTGCTGTGTACATCCTTGGGACAGGCATGGGGGGTATGTACCCCCCCAGATCTGTGCATGGGGCGGAGGCAGGCTGCCACTGTGGGCTGGAGCCTGTACCCCACTGCCAGTGCCCCAGCAGCTGTGTGATGCCATGTGCTTCCTGCATGCTGGCTGCACCGAGGCCCCTGCCCACCCAGTGACAGGAGGCACATGGGGTCGTGTGTCAGCCGGGGCACTGGCAGTGGGATGCAGAGCCCAGCTCACAGAGGCAGCCCGCCTCCACCCCATGCACATATCCAAGGGACATGTGCCCCCCCATGCCTGCCCCAAGGGTGTGTGCAGCAGCAGCAGCCCCCCACGCCCCTGGATGAGCTGCCTGGTCTCTGACCCTCCCATGACCTGCCCCAGGGTCCCGTTCACTCCTGCCCCTGCCCTACTCCCTCCCTCACCACAGGGGTCTTGATCTATTCCCTGTCCCCCAGAACCCATACCCTTTCCCTCTCCCACACCCCTGCCCCCTACACACTTACCTGCGGGGGGGGGGGCACATGTGTGTCTGTCTGTGTGTGTGTGTGTGTGTAGAAGTATCTTTTAAGTTTAAGTTTTACTTACTCCCCCCCGCCAATAAGATTTTCTTGTTCCAAGTATGGGCAGGGCCGAGTGCTGGAAACTTGGTTCCTCTGTGAAATGTTTCTAACATGCCATGTTAGAGGTCTTAAAATCCAGCTGACCTCACAGTTTATCTTTGGAGCCAGAAGGCAGTTCTCCTGCCCAGGCTGTGCTAAGATTTTAAAATACACTGAGATCTGAACACCACTGTGACTAGATATATGTTCCCTGAAAACTGGGTCACGTTCAGTTTCCAGATCCGAGAGGCCAGACTCGATCGGTGTACAGTAGTAAGTGTAGGCTGGGGAAAGAATTTGCCCCAATTTATGCTTCCATTATAGTGCATAAAGCAAGAGCAATAAAAGGGGCATGTGTCTGTATAAAGCAAGGGGTTTCAAAGAGTCTGAGGTAGGCCCCCAGTTGCTATTTAATGGGATTTGAGCCCCTCTGGAGCCTTTAGGCATCTCAGCCAAAAAAGTGTGTGCAGCAAGTAAACATAAAATACACATGATTATTTTCCTTTCTTAGTCGCTTCCTCCCCTGTTGCTTTCTTCCCCTGGACCATTTTGGTTGTAACAGGGAATAGCTTGGGGACTGAAGAAAGGCTGTGCACATACTCCAATTCAATGAAAACATGCTCATTAGCTACAGGAATTACCCATGTTAAGCTTTACTAAGGCTGGTTACACTGTCTCAGAGCACCGTATGCAGCTAATAGCCTGGACAGCTGCTAGCGAGCGGGGCTCAAGAGTGCCTATTTATCCAGTAGACATGCCAACAAGCGGACAGTGAGAATCAAAGGTGTCGGCAAAAAACTGGGACGGGTATTGTGCTAATCACTTAAGCAAGTGATACACTTGTTCAATATGCAGGCCCCTGAAGTGCATTGCATGTTGTTTCTCAAATTCTCCCTCCCTCTATCTGTTTCTTGGGCATGTAGCTCCTAAGGATCTTTGCGGTGTGTGCAGACCCATACCCTGTACGGTGTGAGCAGTGCAGCAGCACAGGGCGTGAGATCACCAAGATTACAACTGCCCCAGCTCCAGGGCCCTGAGCAGGGTTGCTGTGCTTGCATGGCACTGTGTTTGAGAGAATTAGCTCTGCTTCTGGCCAGCGTGACCTAGTCCATCCACATTGCCACGCACACAACTGAGCTGCTTCAGGTAAGAAACAGGTGTGCCATAGGATCATGTGTCTAAGCATGAGGATTGCTCTGAACATGCTCACTGGTGCTGGGTTAATTAGCCATGTGGGGAGCATAGTGACACCTTGGAGAGAAAAGGAAATACGTCTTGCTGGGGGATGCCCTGCTGAGGGTGTTTTCCCCTATGCGGGGGGTGCCCTCTGGATGGGAACTGCCCCTCATACAGGGGCATAAATCTGGCAAGGCTCTGGTTTTGTTCATCCCCCAGTGCAAAGCCCTAGTCTAGACTAGGACACCTCTTTTAATACAAATATTAACCAAGAATGATGAAAATACCACTCAACTGTTCTTTGTTTTAATCAGGTTTTCAGATGCTAGGTTCCTTAACAAGGGTTGGCCTATAAACTGTTTTCTTAGAGATGATGGCTAGGTACAGACATTCAAAAAGCCTACGGCAGACTGAATCTCAATTACACAGTTTTCTGTAAGCAGCGTAGTTTAGGTCGGTAGCGAACAGAACACACACTCGCCCTTTGATGGAGGGCAAATCTTAGACCAGGTTCCACCATTTTAAAACCAGTTTATGAGGACTGAACTTCTGTTGTTACAGGGATAGACCACTCTCTGATCATTTACACTGGTAAAAATGTAGTGTTCATACCTGGCCAACGCGGCAGACCTTGAATACACCAAAAGACTGGGAAGACGTCTGGCACAACTCAGAGTACTTACTCCCAGCACCTCTCCATGCCAGTATCCTGCAAGTGTCTGCACTTGCATTGCCAGTGGGAAAGCACACGCTTCAGTCGGCAGTGACCTCTTTCCCCTTGATTTCAGCATCAGGTGAGTTCCTTCTTCGGAAGCCTGTGGGATCCGGTTTCTGAATTGCTACAATGATATTCTTTTACTCTCTTTTTAATGGCTGTCATAACTTTCCACAGGATGACATGAAAGTCTGTTTACTCAAGGACCACAGCTTCATCCCTCAGGGTTTGGTAGGTAGAGCTGCTCCCAAAGCAGGGAAGTGTCTGCTGGCTTTTCAGCTGTCACAGAGACCTTTGCCCAGGTGCTGTACCTCTCACAGAACTCACTGGGACAAAACCTCATCCGTCATAGATTTGTGTCACTCCACTGATTTCAACTCGCAGTACCAGGTACCTGGTCTATGGTTTTTAATCTTTTTTCCAGCTCTTCTGGAGTAGATCTTGGCGCGATGTGCCTTACCTGCAAAGAAGTCTTGATATCTCCTTACGGAGATGGAGCGCACACAGCAAAATTGAAGTCTTTCTAAAAGGTTGGACAAGAAAAGAGATTTGGGTGGGAAAGGTCTAATGAGGAAATCATCATTTGCTACTTTGCAAGTAGGCCAGTCTCTGTCCTACCTGCCAAGACAGTAGCATTGCTGGGGTGAGGTTACTAGGGCAGCTGCCCCAGGTGCTGACTTAGGGAGGGCCTGGGAAAATATCAGCTGCCACTACAGCTACGCACTAATTCCAGCAGCAGCCAGAAGCCATCGCTGCTCCCATGCCTCCCACTTCCCTCAGTGCCCAGTTGCTTACGCCTTGTTCCCCGACTTGATATACATTCCCTGAGCCTATTTCCCCAATTTTCCCATGAGGACATCATGGAACACCGGGTCAAAGACCTGGTGAAGTCCAAGAATATATTCTTTATTCCAAGAATTAAATGAGACTCTTTGAAGAGTTGAATTTCCCCATAACGGACAGGGGACTAGGGTACAAGACAGAGCTATTTAACAGACACTTGTCTTCCCTTCCTTTTGTTCCCATTTTGTCCTCTTGTTTTCCTTTTCTTTAAGATTAATATAGTGGAAGAAATAGGATTGTCACTCACCGAGGGCTAATGTTGAGACATACTTTCTGTTCTTAGAAGCTCTGAGCAAACATTTCCTCTGCACCCCTCGATTCAGACTTGTGCTTAACAGGACACTAGAACAAACCAAGGACGCATGTTCTGCTTCCTGTTGACATTTGCAATTCATGTGAGTATCCCTTGCCTGACAAGTGGCTTGATTGTAATGCTGCTCAACACTCTTCGTTCAGAAACATCATCTACAAGTGCTCTCACCTCCGGACTATCTTTCTCCATTCTTCCTTTGAGCCTTTGTTCCATCACTCCACTGGAAGTTGTCTTCATGTATGTAATAGATCTCATAGACATTAGGGCTGGAAGGGTGGTGTGGGTTCCTTCTCCCAAGGTGGAGCATCTTGCATTTCGCGGTGTTCAGTGCCATCAGGTTTTGATCCGCCCACCTTGTTGAGGTCGGCCTGGATTGCCAGCCTGTCCTCTGGCGTGGCTGCACTTCCGCATAGCTTGGTGTCATCAGCAAACTTAGCCAGTCCGCTAGTAACACCCGAGTCCAGATCATTTATAAACACACTGAAGACTACAGGTCCAAGAACAGAGCCCTGGGGGATGCCACTGGTTACAGTGCACCAAGTTGATTTGCTTCCATCCGCTGTCGCTCTCCGGGTCCGTCCAGTTCCCCAGCATTGCACTGTGAAATTGTCTAGGCTGCAGTTCCCCAATTTTCCCATGAGGACATCATGGAACACAGGGTCAAAGACCTGGTAAAGTCCAAGAATATATCTACCTCTTCTCCTTTGTCCAAGTGATGCATAACCTGGTCATAGAAGGAGATCAGGTTGGTCAGACAAGATCTACCTGCCATAAAGCTATGTTGGCCCTCTCTCAGAATATTACCTTCTGTTAGGATGTTAGTAATAGTTTCCTTAAGGATTTTTTTCCAGGATCTTTCCAGGGATTGAAGTCAAGCTAATTGGCCTGTAGTTCCCTGGATCTTCCCTTCTCCCTTTCTTGAAGATAGGCACCACATTGGCCCTCTTCCAATTGTCAGGCACCTCACCCAAGCACCACGAGTTCTTGAATATCTTCGCCATTGGCTGTGCTATAATGTCAGCTAGTTCCTTTAGCACTCTTGGGTGCATTGCGTCCAGGCCAGCTGATTTGTGGATGTCCAGCCTCTTAAGATGTTCCCTTACAAGATCAGCAGTAATGGCGGGCGTAATTTTGTTCTTTCCCGGTGATCCTGCCTTTTGCCAGCCACTGGGCTGATGGAAGACCAGTATCAGTCACCTGCTAAAGCTTTATGAAGACCTGCTCTGATTATGAAATGGATGAGCCAAGGCTTCTCAAGATATTTTCTCTTTTTCTCATAATCTGTACTGTTGTTGCAGTTTATCACAATGTTTACCTCGGCGCCATCCCAGTTATTCCTTGCAAGTTTTCAGTACCATCACATCATTTTTTCTTTTCAATCCCAGAGTTAGGTTTTAAAAAAATCCTTTTCCAAGCACTTAGTAACTCACGTCTATGGATTCCAGGCTAATTGCCTCCCTTATCTGAGATCATCTTTACAACAACCATTTCCTAACCTAGTCATCCACAGCCAAGATCTTTTGTATGCAAGGTCCAATTTAAAAAGATAATTCCTTTAGCCAAAATCCTCTCCCTACATTTTAGGATCTTATCAGACACTTCAGAGACGGAGAGTTTTCACTATTAAGTCATAATCTCAGTTTTTGTGATTGCTTTCTTTCAATTAAAAACACATCCTGGAAAGACCTGTTACTGCAAGCTACTTCTGTGGTTTATCCTGTCAGTCAAGAACAAGAGAGTTTGGGCTGTGAGTTGTGTATTTTCTCTAGATGAAATAGTTGTGCTCAGCACAGTAGCTCACTTGCCTGCTGAATGTTTGAATTGGTCTCAGTTATCTTAAATGCAAAGCAATGAGCTGAAGCAGTGGAATAGGGAAGATGTGGAACCCAATCAAGAAGTTGCAAAGCAATGAGTTTTGCATTTGATTTTTTAAAAGTTTGAACTTTTAAAGTTTGAAATTGCTGATCCCATGTCATCGACAAGACATAGTTCTGAAGGTTCAGGATCAGGTACCTTCTCTTCCCTTTGGGAGTTGGTGAAATCACAAACAGTGAAGGAAAATGCGGGCCTGACAATGATATATCCTTTTAAAAATGTAGATTTAAAAAGTCACCCAGCAGAGTTATTGCAGTGCCCTGGTACTGAGATGTTACATATCCAGGAAACAATCCCTATGTTGGGAGAATTGAACTTCAGGGCTAGGGACAGAAGCAACTCATAAACAGGTTTAAGTAATCAGAAACTGATTTAAACCTGTGACAGAACATAAGTTCAGTGCACATAAACCAGTTTCAAAATGGCACCCGCCCCCCCCCCAGCTTCTGGCTTGAGCTACTGCAGGCATGTGGCTGCATTTCCTGAATCAAAGGTAAATGTCTGTTGAGTTCTTTTTTTCAGTTTAATCTCTGCAGCTTAGACTAACCTGCAAAGACTGAATTGAGTCAGCCTTAGGCTTTTTGACTGTGTGTACTTAGCCCAGGAGTCAGCCAGCAATGTAACAGGTTTACAAATCACAGAAGAAATTAAGAATCCTGGCTGCACTGAAACTGATGGCAAAACAGCCAGTGAGGGAGGGTCAGGATTTCACCTTCTGGCTGTTGGCCTGTAAGTGGGCGCTTATATTGAAAATGCTGCAGTAGGGTAATTGTTAGATATAGCCACTGGGTCCCAAACACCTGCTTTTCCAGTTTTCTTGCTGAGCTGGTAAAGGGCCTTCTGAAACAAAAGGCAGACAACAGGGAGGCACAGATCAAGTAGAAACCTGACAGTATCTCTTCCAGAGTCCTGACCAGGGCTTTGGAAGAGATGATGAGTCTACTGCTGTGTAGGTTCATCCTGAGCCCAGTGCATGCTAGGATGGGCCTCAGGGAGTTTACAGTCAGAGTGGTGTGCATGCTTGTAGACATGATTAATAAACCCCATTGCATCCATTTCATTTTCAAATCACAGTGCTTTGAGCAAGGCACTCCAAGTAATTGAGTTCCTAGTTTCATAGTTTCATAGTAAATACTATGAAACTATGAAACTACTACTATAATTGAACTCATGTAATTTAGTTCAGAGCTTCTGCTACCAAGATATCCATGCAGTCTCCATGCACCTTCTCCTCAAATTACTCCTGGCAGAACTAACCAGGCAGGGCTGCTGTGTGAGCTCCAGTGGCTGGAGAATGTGGTATTAACTTGCAATTATTTGTACGTATGGTAGAGAAGGAAGGAATAAGTGAAAAGGTCTAAACCTTGGCTCTAAATCCATGTTGAAAAGTGAAATCACTTTCTTTCTGTTCTGGACCAGATGCCTCCCAAAATATCAGGACTGATTCAATTCTGTTTGTTGTTACTGTTTTATTTTCCCAGTATACAGTGTGGATCCTGTGTATAAGTCCCTTACTTGGGCACAGTTTAAGCAGAAAGCAATGGGAAGTTGTGTGGAGCTGCTGGGGGGTTGGACCCATGCCTTTCAAAGCAGTGTGCTTGGATTCTATGCCAACAGCCATAGAAAAGTAGGGCTCAAAAGGGCTTCTGGAGGTCACATCTAGTCCAATCCCCTGCCTGAAGCAGGATCATCCCTATCCAAACCATCCCATACCAATCCTGTTACTAAAACTACACAGTCTACCCTGACACAGTCACAAGGCATAACACCCTAACCGGCCACAGGCCAACGAGGGGGACAACAGTAACCAGTATCTAGATGTTGTAAGGGTTGTTAAAATATGTTCAAGAGATCCGTGGAAGAAGGCCATGCCCCATACGACAGAAGGCCAAAATCCCCACCATCCATACCGTCCGATTGTGGGGTAAAATTCCTTCTGGACCCCAGTGTGGTGGTTGATCTGACCCCAAGTGGTGGGGCAAGACCCTCAAGGCAGGACCCCCCCTGTTTTAAGTCCCAGCAGGAGCACTGGTACACCTGTCAAAATCCCCAGCCTTAGCAGCAGCCAACATCCAATGCCTCTGATGAAAAAACAAAACAAAAAAACCTGACGTAGCAGAAGGAGGGCAAAAACATTTTCTTCCTGGCCCCATGTGGCAACCAGCAATACCAGAAGCATGGGCAATACCCATAGCTGAATATAGGCATAGTTACTCCGAGATCATCCCTTACCGATGCTTATCCAGCTTCTCGACTGGGTTCCACAGCTTCCCTATTCCACTGCTTCACACTTCTAACACGGCAGAAGTTTTTCCTGATATCCAGTCTAAACCTATTTTGCCTCAGCTTCAAGCCACTGGTCCACATCCTGCTGTCTGCAGCTAATGAGAAAAGGTGTTCTCCCTCTTCTTTATGGCAGTCTTTCGGGTATTTGAAGACTGCTATCATGTCCCCTCCAAAGCACCTCTTCTGCAAGCTGAGCATGCCTATTGCCTTCAACTTCTCCTCGTATGACTTGCCTTCCAAGCCCTTTATCACTTTTGTCACCCACGTCTGGACCCTCTCTAACTTCTCCATGTCCTTTTTTAAAAGACGGAGCCCCAAACTGCACACAGTACTCTAGATGAGGCCTAACCATAACCAGTGCCGCATAATGCTACAATGAGGCCCCTAAATAGGTGACTTGATTTTCAAGAGTGCTGGGAGTGTTCAACAGGAAGCACGTGTGCTTAATAGTGAAAGTCACAAAGGGTCCCATGTTGCAAACATTGACTTTGGCTATTAAATGCACCGGGGGAGGGGCAGTAATGCGGAAGGAACAGTGCATGTAAAACTAAATAGGCTCTTAATTAAGGTAACTATTTACAGAAATACTACACTGGCATCTAGTATATCTATATTACCAGCTTCTATGCCAGAGCTGAGTACATTTCAAAGGTAGATAAAAAGTCCTGCCCGCTTTTTCCCCAACTGATGTTGAGGGCCTCCTCCAGATGCTTCCATCCTGCAACCTGTGCAGTTCCTTCCAAGTTCCAGGGTGTTTCCAACTTGTATGAATGAAACTGGTCACCAGCTAAAGAGATCCACAGGGTTACTCACTTGTATAAATGTATTTACATCTTAATGCTGGGAACACATGTAGGAACCTGACTACGGAGTTAGATTATCACCTTTAACTACCCGTTTCTGAAAAATATAGCTGATTGGCAAATATATTTCACAAACGCATGTTACAGAATTAAAGTGGGCAACCGCAGGTTCCCTGGACTGTGCTGCAGGGTGACTTAACGAATGTCTAACTTCTGAAGTAGGGTCAGACTTAAATTTTTTTTTTACACAACACCTATCAGTCTGCCAGCTCATTTGCACCTGCTGCACCATGTGTCGTATGTTTGTTTTTTACCAAGGTTATCAAATGAATTACATCCTCATTGTGGGCCTTGTTTAAAAAGGCCTTTGAAAGCAAAGGGGATTGTGAAACATTCTTTTACGACACCTAGTGCACTGCAAACAGCAGTGAAAAACTAACAATGGGCAGGAAAGTGGGGAAAATTTCACTGATAAACTAAAGTGCTCAAAATAAGCATAAACTTTATTGATTTTAATCCATATCCAAAAACCCAAAGAAAAGGCAGTTTTGTTGGAGAAAGAATAATTTAGGCCAGTTTAACTTAAAACAAAAATTAAAGAGTCTATTCAGAGCTGAACTTATTCTGGGGTGGGGGGGAAAGATGTATACGATTTTCAAGGGAAAGTACAACAATTGCTTGAATCTATGCCCAGTTTTATTGGTCTTCCTGAATAAAGTAAGACAAGCATTGAGAAGATGGAAGTTTTGCTGGTATAATGAGAGAAGAAGTAACTACTTGCTTCCTAAGGGCTAGATCTGAAACCAGTTGCCCTTCCCTGCATGAAAGCTCATTGAAATCAATAGGCTTGACTCCCTATTGGTTTGCACCTTGTGTGGTCATTTATATCAGTACCCACTGGGGACAAAATACTACCAAAAGCAGAATAGCTCCACTCTAGGCCCATTGAGAGTGACCACGTACAAGGGGTGGAAGGCTGACTCTGATGAAGTCGGTGGAAGTGTTACGAGTACCACTGACCTCAGTACAGCTAAGATTTCACCTACAGAAAAGGGCAACAGGCAGTCAACTCCAGTGGAGATGCTCTTGGAGCATGGAGTCAGTCTGGCTAACAGAAGAGGCCCTTAGATTATTTTTAAATGGTTTGAAAGTCACTGAAGCAGAAACAGCTTCTGGTTCTTACTCATCTGTGTGAGCCTATGGTGGAGTCAGTTCATGAAGAAATCCTAGAAACTGCGTTAATCTATGTTCATTTTTGTTTACAGTTGTTCATAGCACTATGGCTCTTATCGCTGATACCCTAATGACAGTCTCAAGCCTATAGGTGAGAGTCATATAGCAACTCCTTTCTCATACACTGATTTGTTACTTAACGTTTAACAGTTTTGTTCTGATAGCACCCATGAGCTCCCACCAGAATGGGTCTG
Organism: Crocodylus siamensis; assembly: GCF_052110815.1. NCBI lineage: Eukaryota > Metazoa > Chordata > Crocodylia > Crocodylidae > Crocodylus > Crocodylus siamensis. The sequence continues at coordinate 280,057,860 of NC_143396.1, read as the reverse complement.
TGGGCTAGGCACTGCACAAACACAATGGCAGTCCCTGAGCTTATAATTGAGGACACGAAGATTATTTATTTTTTGCATTACGGAAGTACCTCAAGGTGCCAGCAGGCCCCCAGTGGGTTGGCCACTGTACATAAACAAAGTAATTTTTTGCAGCCCCTAATGCTTGTCAATGTATTTTAAGATGTGATTTGACAGGTGGGATTCACATACAAAAGGAGAGGAGTTGGAGGAGGGAACACCTGCACTTACACAGGTAATCATGTCCAGAATTAACCTAGTACTAGTGGATAGTCGAGGGCTGTTTCGTCATCTGAGTGTATTGAGGTCATTCCACTGAAGCCAGTGGGCAATGGACCTCTGTTTATTTCCCTGGCTTATGATTTCAGCTTCATGCTAAATCTCACTTTCTGATTTGTCTTTTAAAAAGTGCAGGTCATGGGGCATTTATACACACAATGTTTTTTGCCCTTTCTTGCATGCAATGGCATGACTGTTTACATGAGCAGGTTTTCTGGATGCTTTAAAAGTCTTTCTGGTGCATTAAAGTAAAACTCCTTAGAGGCAGTTTTGTTTGACTCACCATGATTTAAAGTGTCATGTGTATGGATTCATTGCGTGCAAACACAAAGGCACTCAATGAAGTGTAATGAGTCTCTTTCTCCAAAAGATGGGGCTGCAACTTTTTTTGTAGTTCACCCCTTTGAATTGCTTCCACCTTTTTTTCCTTGTGCTGTTTGCCAGCTCCCTGTTTCCACAGCTGCGTGACAGGGCATGGGATGGGGATCCCCAGGCCAGGGGTGCAACACTGGACCATTCTGCTCTCCTGCAAAACCTGCCAGGGACTAGACTTAATTCATCTGAAAACCTAGTGCGTGCAAGCACTGATGTGATGCTCCAAAATAAACAAGTTTAAATTTTATAAAGCTATTTAATTTCATGAGGATTAAACATTGAGAGACATGCTCAGATGGGATGGGCTCCACCTTTCCCCTAAAGGTAAGCATGTGTTCTCTTCTAGGTTGGCGGATCTCCTCTGGTGGGCTTTAAACGAGGCTCATCATGGGAAGGGGAAGTGAGGGCGGAGGAAGTCTTGGACCACTAAACCAAGCAGCACCCACAAGTACAGCCCAGCCTAGACCAACGAACAGAACATATACCCAGGTAAGCAACAGGGGCCAGGGCAATGCTGAGATTAGGGGCCAGTGCACATATCCTCTGGAGGCCTCACATGTGTCTACACAAACGCCCATAGTATGGGAAACAAGCAGGAGGAACTTACCCTCCTGCTAGCTGACACCAACCCAGACATAGCAGGATTCACAGAAACATGGTGGGACCCAACACATGACTGGGCGGTGAATATCAAGGGCTATAGGCTGTATAGGAGGGACAGGACAGGGAGGAAAGGTGGGGGTGTGGCGTTCTACATTAAAGAGGATACACATCCTCATCAAGTAGCACAGAGTCAGAGGAGGGACACACTGAAGTGCTCTGGGCTAGGATACCAGGCAGTTGAGGGGAAAGAGACTTAATGGTGGGGGTCTACTACAGACCACCCAACCAAGGGGAAGAGCTAGAACAGGAATTTTTAAGTCAGCTCATGGAGGTAGTTAGGTCAAAGGATGTGGTCATCATGGGTGAGCTGAACTTTCCAGACATCTGCTGGGAAGAGAAGTCAGCCAGGTCTGACCACTCACGTATGTTCCTAGCCAGAATGCAGGACCTCCATCTAACCCAGAAGGTGTGCAGCCCCACCAGGGGAGATGCCCTGTTGGACCTGGTGCTGGCCATGGGTAATGACCTGGTGAGGGGGCTGCGGGTGCTCGACCACCTGGGCGACAGTGATCATCACCTGCTGGAATTCACCATACAGCGCAAGGTGGCAAAGGCCTGCAGCAAGGCAGAAGCCCTAGATTTCAGGAGGGCAGACTTCAATGAGCTAAGGAGAATAGTCGGGGAAGCACTGAGGTCCAAGAAGAGTGGTCGCTCCTTAAGGACATGATCCTCCAAGCCCAAACGGAGGTAATCCCAACATGGATCAAAGGGAGCAGGAGGGCACAAAAGCCCCCATGGCTCACCAAAAGCATCCGGGAATGTCTTCTAGCTAAAAGGGAGGTTCAAACCCAATGGCAGGGAGGGGCCATCACCAGGGAGGATTATACTGCGGTTGCTCAGGGATGTAGGGGGGTGGTCAAGAAGGCCAAGGTGGAGATGGGACTGGGACTAGCTTCCCGGATCAAGGACGACAAGAAGTCCTTTTCTAAATACATAGGGGGCAAAAGGAATGTAAAGGGTAACGTGGGGCCCCTGCAGGACACACTAGGAAATCTGGTTGTCGCACCAGACAACAAAGCTAACCTATTTAACGACTTCTTTTCCTCCATTTTCCTGAGCAGGGACCAGATCAGCCCCCCACTGGGACCCCCTCAGGCCCCAGGGGAGGCGCATGTAGGCCAAGGGTCAGTGAGGATCTAGTCAGGGAACTTCTGGAGGGACTGGATGTATTTAAATCAGCTGGTCTGGACGATCTCCACCCCAGGGTGCTGAGAGAATTAGCTGAGGTCTTTGCGGGACCCCTGGCACGGCTGTACGAGCACTCGTGGTGCTCTGGTGTGGTGCCAGAGGACTGGAAGAGGGCCAATGTGGTTCCCATCTTCAAAAAAGGGAGGAAGGAGGACCCGGGAAACTATAGGCCGGTTAGTCTTACCTCGATCCTGGGTAAGCTTTTTGAGAGAATTATCCTGGCGCATGTCCGCGAGGGGCCAGCAGGGGAGGTTATGCATCTTTCTGCAGAGCTCCTTCCTCTCCAGGGATCAGGGCCAGTTCCCCCTCTAGCTCTGGAGCTCTCTGGATATCCCCAGCCTGGCTCCATCTTCTGGTCAGCCGGCCCTTAACTGAGTGCAAGGGTTGCTAAGGCCCTTAGCTTTGGGCTGCCTGCACTTAGCCAGCCAGGGCCCTTTAACTCTGCTGCCTGCCTGCCAAGAAGCAGTATGGGGGGGGACCCTACTTCAAGCACCTTCTGCTAGATTCCCATGCTGCTGACTCCCAACCATGGGCCAGAGGGAGAGGCTTGCCAACACCCATTCGCCTTCCTGGGAATTTTTTTTTTTTCATGTTTATGTATCCCAGGCCAAATTAACCCAAACTAATTCCAAATCCAGGAGTCCAAAACCATAAGTGGCCCTACTACTGGCAAACATCCTCCACCCACACCTGGGGCTTCAGATGTTTCCACATCCTTTGGCAGGCATCCTACTTGCAGGCCCAAGCCTGGAGGCTTGGGGTTCAGATGCCCCCAAGGTTTGCCTGCCCTCAGCCATATGGCTGCAGGAGCAAGCTAGGGAGCAGCCTCTCCTTTCCATAAAATGGTCATTAAGCCCCAACACCTTGGTGGGTACTAAACCACGCCAAAAGAACAGTTATCCCCAGGAACGCTTAAGGAAAACTGCCTTTTTGGACCCAGATACATGGTGTTTCCCCTGCCAGGTAAGTAGAGGCCAGACCACCCAACCGGGACCCTGGGAAATGAGAGCAGCAAGCACTTCAAGGGAGGATTATATTGGTGGGTTTCAGGGCAAATCTGCTGGTGGGTATCCATGGACGCAACATTTTAATTCGTGGCAGCTCAAACTAAAATACATCAGGATGTGTTTTATTTTAAAATGCCAGAAAGACTTTCAAAATGCTAAAAAAAACCCTGCATGTGCAAACTGTAGCGCCATTGAGACACAAGGAAGGGCAAATTTCATCATGTGTACAACTTCCCCGCCCAGGACCTTCCCCTCCCAGAACCTGCTGCAGGCACCATGCCCTGAAACAAGGGATCTTCCCAGGACTGTGTGAACGGCGAGGGCAGCCCCCCGCCAGCCCGAGACCTCCCCGCTGTGGCCCCGGTGCGGCCTCCTCTCCAGCGGGAGCTGTTTCTTCTCAACAGGCCTGGTTCCCGCAGGGTGGGGAGGAAAGCAGTGCCTGTTGCTGCACTTACTCCCCTGGGATGCCCCTGCTCCTCCCCACTGCCTTATGGGTCCCTTCCCTTAATTTGATCTACGTAAGGAGGCTCCTTTCCATTTGAAGAAGCCGAGTTGACACTGAGGGTTAAGGAGAAAGGCGGGAAGGACCCTTTCTCCCCCTTTGAAGTGTACTCACCTCTGCAGTGGAAGCCTATGATAGCCCGCACGCCGCACCCAGCAGCACCGTGGAGAGCTGGGAAAGGCCTTGTCCGAGAGAAAGTGCTCTAGAAAGGAGTCCCAGGGCAGCGGGCTGTGATTATGTATCACAGTTTAGCCAGGACTGCAAGATTAACTCCCCTTTCCTTGTAAAAGATGCTACGGGACTTAAAACACAGGTGGTGGCAGTACTTTGGTTTCACAGCTCAGACAGAAAGATGTCCCTTAGCAGCACAGGCTCCAAATGCATCAGGGTATGAGACTCACTGGTGCTCCTTCCCGCAGCATTCAGCTTTTTCTTGGAAGTCTCCCAAGCAACTGCTGAGGAGGCCTGACCCTGCATAGCTTGTGAGATCTCCCGAGATCACAACAGGAGGGTTGTAGGGCTGCAGGCCAAAATAATTGAGTTGAACCTGATCCTCGCTTGATGCAGCAAAGAATTTACACGGATCAGTTTGATCTAATTTCTGTAGGAGGGCTGCATGCCCCACCTCAGGTACCGTGCTATTTCTTCCTTGCGACGCGGAGAATGTGCTCCCGACGCCACTTTGCACTTGCGGTTCTTCTTTTGAATATTACATGATATTTATAACTCTCAAATTGAGTGAATCTTATTACACCGAGTTATTTTTGTGTCCTTCCAAGCTGCCCACTCTTTCCCTTTGCTATTCATCTAAACTTGCTAAGGCGACAGAAAATCTCATTTGCTTGAACCGGACTTTTTTGCTTTGTCAGATCAACACACATGTATATTGCATGCAGGACCGAAAGAGGCTTCAGAGTCCAGAGCCCTTCTATCATAGGCCACCCCATAGTATGGTCCTCTTAAATTTGTCAGTCTCTCTCCTCAAGTGAGCTAGGTTGCTTACAGGTGTCTTGAGAATTTGATGTAATTTGTCCTCATTTTCTAGCAAAAAACATGATAGTTGAGCAACCGCTCAGGTTGGCACGTTTTGAAACTGGGACTCTGAAAACAATATTGCTGCAAGCGTTTACGTCAATTGACGGGGTAACGTATGGGACCATCCATGGCAGATATGAAAAAGCAGATTTGGGATAAATGTTCCCGTTACTCTTTAGTCAGGTTTTCACTTGGGGCCTGAGCCAACTCCCCCTGACATCAGGAGGCAGGAGCAGGCCCCACGTATGAGTTTCATAACGTTGCAGATTGCTCTCATTGTCCTACCAGGTGCCGTGACTGCTGCGCTGGCTGCATTTAGCCCTGGGAAGCCAGTTGTGTTTTAGCGAGGCTGGGCCAAGAATGGCTTAGCATGCGGTAAAAGGGAGAGTATAACTTGGCCCTGCATATGTATTTTTAGATTTACTATTTTAGATTACTCATCTCTGGCAAAGCATCTGATGGGTCATTTTATAGCTGTAACCATTTGTCAGTGACTGACTTTAACTCTCCAATAATACTGCAATAGTATTTTTCAATTTATCTCCTGTGCGAGTGCTACTGCCAGCCAGGGGGCACGGGTAGCAAAGCTGCATTAAAATGTCATGGCAACATAAATCCAGTTTCAAAGACGTTACTTTTTGCTCCTTGTAACAGGTGATATTATAGCACATAAAAGGCAAAGGGGCAAGCTTTTGGTTAATGTTTTCCATTTGAAGATTTCCTTGAATCTGACCTGTCTGCTTAATTTACTTTGTAGGAACAGTGGATACAATCGCATCCAAATGCCAATCAATTCAATTCAGGTTTGCCTTTGCAACTCTGCCCACAGATGACCTGGTTTCTGCATCACGCGTTTCTCTGAGGGACTTATCTGCAGTTCGTATCGGACAATAGCAAAGAAGCATTTCTGAAGGATCAAATTGTATGTTATTCCGAAAAAAAACAACCCCAACCCACCCAAATGAGAAGGACTTCCATGCAAAGAGAATCAATCCAGCCCAAGTTTCCAGCTCCTTGCAGTCAGATGCAGTGGGTAATGAAGATTGCATTGATTTTCTTCCATTTACTGTAAGGTAACTAGGAGTGAGACTGTAACAGGAACCTTACAAATGCTCTTCACAGAAGCTATATTTAGGCAGACACACTGACATGATACTGCTGAATAAAATAAACATGCAGGAGACAACCGGTCCGGAGGGACTTTCAGCTTCATCCACATGACACACCAGTAAGGGGAGTGAACTATTCTCAAGCCATCTATGTGACCTTTACTATAGAAAAGTATATAAATGGAGGCTCTTGGGCCACCACCTAGATAAACAGGGTGCACCTCAATTAAAAATGAGGGCTCGGCTGCTCTGTACTAAAATAGATCTGCTAGCTGAGCCTCGCAGCTTCTGAGGGCTGCCGCCATTCCTCCTTATGTAACACAGGGAAAAAATGGCCCAGTGATGATAGAGAACTGCAGCCATGTGACCACAATAGATGTCGATGAGATACGGGTCTCTTGGCTATAAAAAATAAAAACTTCTTGTTATCAGGCAGCTGTTTCTTTAAATATGGCAGCCACATGCAGCACTCGGAACAAAATTAACCCACCCTGAAAGGATTCAATTGCCAGCCTCAGTGATACAGTATTATAGTGGGCACAAGCGGCCTGACCTTCAGAAGTGCCCGCCCCTCCACAGCTGTCACTGGTATTACTTGGAGTTTTGTGTCCTCGTTATTCATTCATTGCCCTCCAGCAATGGATCATTGCTACGAAGTCCTGGCTTCGAAGATGCTAGGAGGGGCTGTGGCTCTGTGTAGGGCACGAGATGAGAAAGCAGGAGGTATGTTGTCTTTCAGGCTCTGCCACTGGCTCACTAGAGTGACCTTGAGCAAGTCACTTAACCTTACTTTGTCTTGGTTTTGCCCTCAGGGAAATGGGGGCACGGACGATGTTTTCCTGCTGCTGTAAGATGTCTCCAACTCTGTGCATGAAAAGTGTAACAGAGAGGATTTTTGCTTGCTTCAGTTTACACAGACTCATTGCAGCTTTACATGTGTTTTCCTACCTCCCTCATGGCAGAGGCTTCAGGAACAGCTAGGTATGTTTGGTATTGATCCGGCTAGGGCTTGCCTGAGTAACACAAGGAAATATAATTTCTGCAAACATTAGCCAGAGTAGATGCACCCAGAAATGCAGCACAGAGCACTGTTGTTATTTTATGAGGCAAGTGCATGCTTTCCCCCTCTCCTCTGTTATATGAAAGGTGAAATGCTCTTTGCCTTGGCTCTGGGTTGGGAGCAGGGTTGCCAGCCTTCCGCACTGGCCAGGAGCCTACTGGAATCAGCATCGATCTCCTGGTGACTACTGAATGCAATCCGGGAGATTTTAATAGGATTATTTTAAGAAAATGAAATTAATGACATTATATCACGTTGGGGGGGTGGGAAATTCCCTGAATAGCTTCAGAGTTGGCAGCCTTAGTTGGCTGGCCTCTTCCCTGAGCCCCCCGGTAGCTCATGCAATGAGCATGAATTTTACCCTATCCGAGATGCATCGTCTTCATCCTTTCTTACCACCCCAGCACATTGCTTTCAATTTCCTGGTTTATGTCAAGTGCCAGAATGACTAATTGTGGTAACGAGTGCCATGAGACCAGGAGCTCTTTCTCTGCTTTTGAATGGGGGTGGGAGCTGGGAGCTGTGTCTCACCTCTGTATTCACTTAGGACAAAAGCACTTATACTGATACAAATTGAATTTGTCACCAGCCAACTCCATGGGTGTCAGTAGGATGGACCCACCCATGCATTTGCTCTAGTTCATATATAAAATCTTCTGTGGCATTAATTTCATGAGAACCATCCCTGGGCCATTTTTCTAATAGGCAGATGCAGAGCCCTTTACTTTGCGCTTACAGACTTCAGAGCATGCTAAGTGCTGAAGCCATGAGGGAGATAAATATGTTGTGCAGATATTTCAAACATTTGCAATGGGTTCACATCCAACTGTTTCCAAGACAAGTTCAGGGGCTGTAAGTGAACTCTCCATAAGGCATCTCTGAGGCTTTTATCCTGGGCATGCTTTATCTTTCAAATGACTAGTGTGGTAAATCAGCACGAGACATCTACTGTAAAAATCTGCTGCATGACAATTAGATGTGTTTGCTGGTGCCACTCAAGCCTGCTATATTTAACAACATGAGCACCAGGTGGGTCACTGAGGGCTAACCCATTAAAAGTAATGGAATGAGTGATCTCACTCTTGCTTTCAGAAGCGCTGCCTTATTGTGTATGGAGGGGTGGGTATGTGTGAGCAGGGATTTGAGACCTAAAGAAACAAAAAAAATCTCTATCTCTCTCTCTTCTTGCACTTTATACAAACCAGTTCAAGGGAGGGAAGGGAGGAGGAATACTAAGGCTCTAGCAAATGATCAGACTAAAGACAGATGTTCGCAGTGAGTCAGGAATGTGGCTCTTAATGTTTTAAAGGCAGCATTAGTGATCCCGGTCCAAATGGCAAGTCTTCATTTTAACTTACTGCAGACAAAAAAGAATAGCAAGTCAAGTGACTCTGGTACCTTTAAATGTGAGAGGCTGGTGTGCTCAGCAGGGGCTTGAGGGCAGAGCTGTGCTATGAGTGGGAATTCAAGAGTAAGGCAGTAAAGTAACATATCAGCTCATAAATAAATGCACAATCTATTGAGCACAGCTAGTTCAGTCTCTGCATGATTCGAGCAAAGGCAAGGCTCTGATGCTTGTGGTCTGTCTGCTAGGGAATGAAAAGTATGGGTGATCATCACACTGTTGCTGCCTCTGCGGTCAGGGGCTGAGGACAAGTGAACAAAGTGTCTGCAAATGTTGCAAATCCACTCACAAGCTGTGTGCAAAGCTCACTAAGTGCAGGAGAGTGCCCTTGTCCCATTTATAAAAACTATCACCGCTGACGACTGAAGAAGACGTATTTGTCTAGAGCAGCAGTTCCCAATCCATGGTACACGTACCACCAGTGGTACACAGACAACCAGTCAGTGGTGCACGTTAACAGATTTATTATAAATACTTTACATGACATGAATTTGCTGGCGGTACTTAAGGTTGAACTGAAAAATTTGTTGGTGGTACTTAAGGTTGTATCATTTGAAACTGGTGGTGTGCAATCTGTCAGAGTTTGGGAACCGCTGGTCTAGAGGCAAGGCCGGCCTCCTCTTCCATGAGTGCAGAGTGCTCCAAAACACACGTGGTTTCCATGTACAAGACCCGGGTAGGGACCTCTCCCATGTGCCAAGAGCTCTCCTCCACTGGATGCCCAGCAAAGCGAGGCTAGGGGAGAGGAAGGCTGGGGATTCTCCTGTATATACTCTTTGGGTAAATGTAATATCTTTTATTAGACCAACTAATTTCCATCTACTTAGTTGGTCTAATAAAAGATATCACATTTACCCAAAGAACCTTAGTTTGTAAGGAATATTTGGGACCGTTTACAGCAGCGTGCCCTCCTCCTGCAGCCCATGGGCACAATACCATGGCCCTCTCAGTTGCACTACCAAAACCGATTAATGGCCAGGCATGCCTTGGCACGAGAGGCTGCCTAGGAGATGCACTGAATCATCACCTCTGCAGAGGAGCCCCATCACTACCCCTTCCCATTTCTCTCTAGGAACTGTAAACTGACCCATCAGGACTTTCCTCTTGTTCCCTCGCTGGGTTCAGAGACGGTTCTTGACCTGGGAGAACTAGTCAAGTCCAGTGCATAATTTAATCCATGCGTTTTGGACTCAGGGCCCTGAATTGCACTGCTGTCCTAGGATTGAATGCCTGTGGGTTTTAAAGCAAGTGCCCCACATGCTTTTACATTAGAAGATCACCAAAGGTTGCCCTCCTTCTCCCATCGCCTTGTTAAAGGAGGCTGGACTGGGGAAGAAAGTACATTTATGTGCCAGCAACATATCAACTGCAGTAAAATTCAGTTCTTGTGCTCTGTATGCAGCTGAGATAAATTCACTCACAAACCTAATCTAATCAACCAGGCAGTGACACCTTATTACTCCCAGCAGGGAGTGCGGTAGTTCCTTGGGAAACTCAGTTACCACTGCTGGCTTATGCTTCTGGATAGAGAGTTTATTTGCTTTACCTGACAGATTTCAGTCTGAAGTCATGCCCTGGCGGTCCCTGTCTCCTCCATTCATTGGCCTGGTAAGCTAAATAAAAGCAACTGGTCTTGGCAGGTTGAGAATGACTTCAGAGATGTCATTGCGCTGACGCGGGATTAACAGCAGGATACAGGAGAGCAGAATTTGCCTCTGCCTCTGAATTGGCCCTTTGCCTCTGAGGAACCGTAGGACCCAAAGAGGACTTTTTTGCTGCTTTTAACTAAATGCCTCTGATTTAATCGATCAGCGGTGGAGCACTGCAATATGTATTGCCTGCTGGAAAGAGAGACTTTGGACTGTTTGATTTGCACAGGGATAGTCTGAGGAATGGGGACTTAACATGGAGCATTAGTTGGAAATGCACTGTGGGAATCATTGTGCTCGGATATTCAGGTAACAGGGGCCTTGCAGCTACAGAAAGGAGCAGCTGAGTGAAAGAGGAACAACACAATTGTTTCTCTGAACTACACCTGCTGCCGTATGAGTCAGCACTTGAGCAGGAGCCTCTTGAAATAGCATGAAGATAAGTGAGAAGCAAGGATTTATTATCTTGATATTTGATATCTTTTATTGGACCAACTGGATACTTGGGAGAGCTGTTGGACAAACTTTCAGGCATCAAAAGCCTTTCCCTTAGCCTTTCCACCAGCTGAAGTCTAGGCTGTTTGACCCTATCCCAGTGCAGGGTGGTGAACTAAGCTATCTTTTAAGGTCCCCTTCCAGGCCTAGATGCCTATGGTTATGATACTGCTGTGTAGAATGGGTGTTTCCAAAAGGATAAAAAAGGACCCTTTTCAAATGCTTCCAAGTGACTTAGCAAATTTCTAAATAGTTGCCCAATATAAACAATAATAAAGGGGTGGGGGGAGTCTGCACAATGGGGGAGCATGCATCCTGGGTGTTTTTTCAGGAAAGTTCATGATGGCACTGAGTGTCTGAAGTAGTCTCTCTTGCTGAAGGGTGGACCCTTTAAATAGATGGCGAAAGACCAGTAGCATTAACCTTCCCCGTGTAGATGGGGAGCTGACATACAGAGGGGCTAAGACAGGAATTGGCAGTGTTTTTGGGGCGGGGTGCCAAAAACACCCACAACCTTGGTTTGCAAGGTGTTGGCGTGCCAGGGGCAGATAGCAGGGGAGCTGCGAGCAGCCCAATTCTTGCTGTGGCAGCACAGCCCTGGCCCCCACCCTGAGGCATGAGTACCGAGCAAAATGCCTTCTCATGCCATGTTCTGGCATGCATGGTGGGGGTTGCCTACCCCTGGGCTAAGAGATGGAGCCACAAAGTATCTAAGGGTGGCAGCACTGTGGGTTGCTACACTCCACTTTTAGGCTCCTGGTGTCTGGAGTGGAGGCTACAGCCCTGAGTTGGACTCCTGATTCCTAAATTCCCGATTCACTGGCTGGGAGAGTTAAACCCCTCAGAATAGGACTCATATAATGAAGACTTGCTTATTTTCACACAAAAGGGCAAGTATAGACAGCAAATATTGCGGGATATTTTCTTATTTATAATATATGCGTTTTGAGACCAAAGAAGTTTTCCTTTTTAATGGAGAAATGGAAACTGAAGGTAAAGGAAAGGCACCTCTCAAACTAGAGAAGAATGATTCTAGAATTGAAAATGATTCAGATGGAATAATCTGAGCATAAAAAATGCGGCAGCTAAAACTGCCTTGTGTTAATAGCTGTGTATTTACTTTCAAGTGCTTACTGGAATAACTCGCCATTGCAAATGGGAATAGATACCACTTGGTCATTAGCAGACGTAATTGAAATGTTTTTTTTCTGCTGGAAAAATAAATTTTCAACAACGACTGTATTATGTCGCAAGATAAAATCAAGCTTCAGCTGGGGAAACTGAAGAGTTTACTAGAAACCAAAAACTTCATCTTTTCCAAAAATGTTCGTGGGGGGAAAAAAATCCTTTTCTCACTAACCCTAGCTATTTGCTTTGCTCATTGAGATGTGCTGCTTTTTTGGCCTCCAACAGCAAAAGTAAAGAGACGGGCTAGAGAATAGTCAATACACAATGAAGTCATTTCTTCTGTCTCTACAAAACACCACTCAATAAACATTTGGCACAACGTAGAAGTACTGATATCAGATATTGCCAATAAATTCCTAGCAGCACTAAGATGTAAACATAAAAGACAAATATTAAAAAACAAGAGAAACATTTTATGTAAAGAGCATTCAGGCTAAAGGAAAAGGAAGAGGATTGGACTGGATTCTGTGGAACGGCTGCTTTTTTAGAAATATAGTATTAGCCGCTAATTCTTAAGAAATATACTCAGGAACATTGTAAATATGACCCAGGCACCCACATTGAAATGGTTCCCACGGTGGCATTTGTGATGCATTTTTCCATCCACGTAAGTAGGACAAAATTCCCTGATGGGCTTTGAAAATCTCAACCTTGGCTTTTGCATGCTCAGGTCTCTGCAAAGAGGTCTCTGCAGGCTCCAGGCTCCCTGGCCCAGGCAGAGTTCTTTGCATGATCAGGGCACTGAGTAGAAAACCAGATTGTGCATGCTGGACCAAATTCTGCTTCCAGCTTGTCCCAGCTCACTTCACATTCACACTGGAACTGAAAGAAGAATCCAGCCTTTTCTACGTAACCGTACCGTTTACGAGGTATAAGAAAACACATTGACAAACCTGTCGTTTCACTGAAGCCCACCCCTTACAACGAAGACACGAAACTACATTCCAATGTTTTTTTTACAGTAAAATAAATGAAATGGAGGAGAGAGGAAAAACCATGAGCCTTCTGTTTAAAATAAGAGCTGTAAGCAAAGAGCCCCTCGAGCAGCCCATATTAGGCAAAGTTCACTCTTTTCTTGTAAAAAGTTTGAAGAATTGTAGATCTGCTGTCCCCTCTTATAAGCATCGGTGCACTTGTATATCTTGAATGAAAACAAGACGAGATGCCAGGATACCGGAGCAGAAGTATGAACTTTAAAATCTTCGGCGAGGGCCGAGACCTGTAAATTACCCAATGACAAAATGTACACACAGAAAAATGAAATAGTATGTCTGCCTGAAATGTATGCCCTTGTGCTGGAGTTTGGTTTAGAGGGCTGGAGCTGTGATTTTTAGCACGCTGGGTGCCCAATCCTTATGCTTGTTTATTCTAAATGTGTCGGAAGTACCATTATTGCCTATATTTTATTTTAAAATATAGTCAATCTTTCTGCTTGTTACTGTTTTTATAATCAGTTTGGATTAATATAGATTACTTGTGCTAGCTCAAGGAGGTTTCAGGTGAGGTTGGCTCCCGTTGCACAAACGCATCATGACACATGAGCTTTATAGGCAACAGCTATTGTCTGATGTAGTAGGCTGTCATCTATGAAAGTTCACAGAAGCTCTCTGAACCAGTTAGTTTCTAAGGTGCCACCCTGCCCTGCCTTCTGCCTGATTTCAGACAAACACAGCTAACTACCTCTCTCAACTCATAGTGAGAGACTGCTCCTGGACCACGGATCTCACAGTTAGAGAGACAAGACATACAAAGCATCTGAGTAGAACATATTATTATTCATATTCAAGGTCATGGCAGTCTGGGGCACAGCTGAGAGCTGTCCTCTGGCTTCTGGAGTTTCAGAGCACAGGACTGCCCAGTTTGATATGGAGCCAGAATTGGAAACAGGTCCATTTTTATTTTTTTGCTATGGCTATTTTATTTATTTTTTTCCTCTGGCAAACCAAAGAAGGGCAAGTTTTGATAGAAATCATGACCTTGAAAAAAAATGTATTCCCGGGGGTTGTCTACAGGGGTGCCATAAGCAGAAGCTTAATGGGGAGTTTTGAAGGACTGTTTATAGGCACCTGTGCACTGAGCCCTCACTGTTTTCTTACGTCGGCAATGTGCATTTGAGGCAGAGTGCACCACAGGTACTTACAAAATCAAGCCTGCATACAAAATTGAGAACTTGCTCATGAGTGACAGTGATGGGTACCCTAGCAAGGGGAGCACAAGTAATCAAAAGTATACCATAATAAAATACCTGGGTCCAGCTATCCAATTATGATCGCTGTCAGATACACAGTTGAAAATGTGCTCGTGATATCTGTTCTCTCTCAAGGTTGGGGGATTAGATTGGTTTATAGTCATGCTTATATTAAGAGCAAACAGTTTATCATTGTAGATTCTCCTTGGGCTCACTTCATTCTACCTCCTTGACTTTATACCTCCATATTATACCTACCACTGGGTTACTTCACTCCTCTTACTTCCCACCCCACAGCCCTCTGCGTTTGAGGCTGTTTTGTGCTGTCCCCTGTGTTACACTCCTTGCCCCTCTCCCTCCAAGCCAGTAAGATGTTCCCCCCTCACTAAATCTTGCCCTTGCATCTTCCTTTCTGTCCCTCATCCTGCAAAGTGATCTGCGCTCGTGCATGTTGGTATATGATATGAGTACAGCATTATAAGTTGTCTGTCCTTTAGCCACCATTTTCTTCCTCGCTTGCCAAAGGTTTGGGGTTACCCTGTCCTCACTAAGGTATGTCCCTTTCCGGATAAACTCTGACATGCGGCAGTGCATTAAACATTGCTGCATCACCAAATAAAAGTAAACAACTCCCTCCCCCGGGTAAGATGATGAAAAACATAAATTATGTGATCTTTAAACAAATGGGAAAGAGTTGCCTTATTAGGCTTCAGGGTGTTGTGTGTGTATATGTCCCTTGTAAAATCCCTGTCATCCCGGGGGCTGTAGCTCTGTCTAATGTTCTGCGCAGATCCAGCCGAGTGGTCGGCATTTCACAGCCCTGCCTGGCTCGGGGGACCTCTCATACACATGTATTTTTTTTTCTTATAAAGTGCCTTGGCAGAGTTGCAGTCCATGCTGATCCTTCTGCAGGACCGTCACCTTTGGGAGGGACGGCCTGTCGCTTGCTCATGGTGAAAGATCTTTCTTTTTATTTTTTTCCTTCCTATCAGGCTTTTTCTTTCTCTCACTTCACAGCAGCGTTGCCTCCGGCAGGCCAGCGGACTGCCAATGGGCTGCGCTCTGCAGTCTCATTGGCTTTTGCTTCTCGGTTGCATCTGGTTATTTCCTCTCCTGCCATCATTCACCTCCATTGCTTCTCTTCAGTCCTTCTGCCTCAAGCAGGCAGTTGGACAAGATGATCTTTGGAGGTCCCTGCCAACCCTACTTTTCTATGATTTCTACGATTTCATCGTTTCTTTCCATTTTCTCCTCCTTTCACTCATTCCCCAAGTCTCTCCTCTGGTTCTCCCTCTCTCTGTTTCTCGCTGTCCGAGTTCTCCTTCTTTCCCTTCTCCCTTACCCTGTGTCTCTCCTCTTTCTCCCCCTAGTCCTGCTCCTTGCTCTTCTCCCACTCGCCTACTGCTCTTGTAGAAGGCCCTGTGTCTGGGCCACCACCACCCGCAGTTGGGAAGGCCAAGCTAACTTCTTCACCGCCCGTTTCCCCTTGGACTGCTCAGTCAGCAGCAGCCACCGAAGGGTTTGGAGGCCTGGCATCTGCTCCCCCAGCCAGGAGAAGCAGCCGTGGGTGCAGGAGGCCATGGGAGCCTGAAGCATCCACCCAGCGCTGGTCCAGAATTTCCCGTTGCCACTTTTCATGCCAGAAAATTATCCTTTTTTTCATTTGGTTGTGGAATGCTTTTATGCAAAGGGTCTGCTTCCCACAAAACACTGAGTTTTTACCTGAAAAACCTGAACAATGCCTGTAAAAAAAAATTCTGACTAAAAAAAAATCAGTTTGGGGCATTTTCAGGGTTTTTAATTATCCATAAGGAAGACAAATGCTAAGCTGAATGTGCTTCCCAGTGGAGCACTAAGGATCGTGGAGTTTATACACACCTAGGAAGGGTGGTGTGAGAAAGAAATGTATGTTTAATGTTGGGAGGAATGCCCTCAGTTTTGCTGAATCTCTCCATGGCAATTTAGGATTTAATGGATACTGGCGTCAGCTTAACCTCTGCCTGGCATTCAACAGCCTGTATTTAAATCTCTTACCCAAAGTAAAAAGGGTTAACCTGCTGCAGTGGCTGCCATTAAGACCTGGGCTTTCCCAGTCTGTGGCAATCATATTTGCTGAGGCATCCTATCTGACTGATGGTGAGATAAGAGAGCACAGTACCTTCATTTTGGTGCCAGTTTGCCCCTGCGTCCCAGCACTGGCCCTTACGTAAGTAAATACTTTACCTAAGTAAATAGAGTCTAGTTCCCTGTATGCATTATAGGAAATATTTGAATACTACAAATAATGAGGTTATCAAGCTGGAGATAAGGCAATTGCCCTGTTTTTAGGGGCCACCACTATTGACTGTGATTAAATAAGAGCCTGTTGATATCTGTTTTACATGTTCTTACAAAATCGACAAGGTTCGCTTTCTTCTGGGGAGCCTTTGAGTGCAAACTTCCCAGCCTGGTCTTTTCCCCAGCTTTATTTTCTTAAATTATGATCTTTTCACTCAAAATAGAGAAAAGGAACGGACAGAAGCCCCTGACTACAGTAAGAGGTATGGAAAGGTAAATGAATAAATGTGTAATGAAGCCTACTTTGATATCTGTTATAATACTCTCCCTCCTTCCTTCCCGCCCTTGCTGCTGATTTTCCCCCCACCCCCAACTGTCCCAATCCATGCATGCTGCTACGCGTAACTTGGGTTTGAGCACTTGCAACTCACATTAAAGTTAATGAATTATTTGAAGCTATTCATGTCAGTGGAGAATGTGGATGAACAGCCAGTCTCAGGATCAGGCCATGAGATTATACACTCTATTGAGCATCTGTCTGTTTTACTGGTTGGTAAAGAAACATGAACAGCTTTCCTCCTCCTTTCCTTCCTTGTATTCCTGCCCATCAGCCCAGGGCTGAATTAAGTCTTGCCACTCATTTGGTTTCTACGATCTAGCATTTACCAGCTGTTTAATCACAATTCCTTGGCTTGCAGCTATGGTGCCTGGGATTCCAAGGTGGTCACCCATCCAAATACTAGCCAGGCCTAGGCCCGCTTTACACCTAAGACCCAATCAGCTCATGCACATTCAGTCTGGCAAGGGCAGCCCATAACTGTTTTAAGCACTAGGTTAATACTTACATCGAGAACAAACTATTTTAAAGCAATGCTGAGATTGCAGCATTGAGCACACAGAAGTTAGGATATACTAGAATGAAGGCTGCCCATGCAAACTGACTTCAGCTGCCTTACGTGTAAGCTTTATGATACGGTTTTTAATTACCTAATAACACGTAAGTTTTCCTGCCTTCATTCAGTATTTCTTTTTATATATCTCAAACCACTGATGCTCCCCAGTCTAATGTGGCATATCACCCAAACTTTTCACTCACTGCAATATTATGGATTTCCGCATGGGCATTCTGAAGTGTCTGTACCGTAGCATCTGAGCACTTGCCAAACAAGAATGAAAATATCCTCACATCATCCCTGTGAGATTAGGTGGTTTATTATTCCATTTTTTAAAGACAGAAAGGAGAGATTAAGCCCCAAACTGTCAGGCACTCATTCATTTTGAGTGTTCAGTCTGAGGCACTCAGGCTAATTTTTCACAGTAGTTTGTATTTATAGCTCTTTGTATATTCAAAGCACAGCTCCCATTGACTTCAGCTGAAGCTCTGAGCACTCGGCACTTCTCAAAGTCTGAAATCAGGTTTAACACTGACCCCACTTTGTGCTCCTGAATACCGGCCAACCCCAAAATATGTAAATTTTCCTGCCTTTAAAAAACAATAAATAACATCTTTAAAAAGCAAGCAAACGAACACCCACCCAACAAATGAAAGGATTTTAGTCTAAGCAGAGATGTGACCCTAAAGAATCACCAATGATCTAATACTGTCCACTAGTGACTTTGCTACGGCTGAGGGTTATACATGGAAGACCATCAGACACTTTAACTATGGACAATAAAATAAAGGTATGAGGTAGAGATCTCATACTGGGCATGCCAGAATATGAGGAACAAATGGGCAGGGAACAATTAAGAACACCTCTGTTCAAATGAAGTGCCCAATATCACAGAGGGGCACTGTGGCACAGGCAGGGGTAGCATCTAATTCTCTAGGGTGGTATTCACTTACCTTAACCACGAGACCATTTTTTCTCTTCCGTTGCTTTGTTCACTACACGCCTTCCAGCTTCCACAAAAAGGAAGTAAGGAGTGACCCTGGAGACCAGCGGTGTACAGCCAGTCTTGTGCTGTTCCTAGGCCAGAGGAATCTTACGTGTCATGAGGCCCTAGATGTGTGAAAGGCCCACTGTTACACCTGTTGTTGTATTCAGCGTAGGCCTCAAACCTGCAAGGACTTGCACACATGCTTAGTTGTACAAACACACATACACACGCAGGAGCATGAATGCCGGATGCCCCTGGAGGTTGGGAGAGCACAGCAACTGCCCGCAGGGGGCAGTGGCAATGTCGGCGATGGAGGCATGGTGTCGGTGAATGGGGAGCTCCCACAGGCAGCTGCGGGGCTCTCGGTGGTGGGGGTAGGCTGAGTGGGGATCTCCCACAAGCAGCCATAGCAGTAGCGGTGGCACATGGGGGTGGCAAGCAGCAGCCGCACGCCAGAGCCACCACAGCGTTGGCAGCACTTTTTGCAGGGGGTGCACCACCAGGGGTGGATGCAGGGGGGAATCCAGTGGCGCAGTCTCACCCTTCTTTGATTCCGTGTCCATACAGCATGTAAAACCCACTGCCTGGTAGTGGCAACAACATTTCTATTCGGCCAGCATTGAGGGAATCGTTTATCGTCATGCCTTCTTATAATCTACCTGATTCCTTCTAAACTCTTCATTCCACAGGTGTTAACGACCTCCCCTCTCCTTTTACATGGCCTTGATGTTCCACTAATCAAGCTATCCTTTCTTCTGCAATTCTGCTGTCTGTTAGTGGTTCCTGGCAACGTAGCTGCTATTTCACAGCCCCGCAGGCTGTTTTTAACTTTAGCTAAAAAAAAAAATAAAATAACTTACACGTGGAAATGTTATCTCAGGTGAACGTTAACTAAGGTGTAGAAATAACTTTCAGTGAGGTATTGGATGCACTGACAAGATGCTCAAGAAAGATGGATTTTGTTTTATGAATCTTAAGAGAACCGTACATTTCATGCTAATGACTACAGGGATAAGGAAACAACATATGTTAATTACTTATTGCCTAGTCTGTTGTATTTAATGCATGATATATGACATTACATTTTAAATTATATAGCACATTACATTCCAGGAAAGCTATACTTGTTTTTGCTTCAATCTTAAACTGAATAATATAACCCTAGGGCCCTAGCATATTAGCAAAGCTTCTAGTTTCTTTTCAGCTGAAGAAAAATATGTGTTATGCTTTACGTAGTGATGCACCACACCATCTGCACCACATTTTTCAAAGTCCTACATCTGCCCATGTACATGCACACGCACACGCACACATACACTGACTTAACTGACTGTCCCACATGAGTAAATTTATGTGTGCACATAAGTCTTTGCAGGCTTGGGGGCCTAAGAGAGTGAGTTCTTTGGGGCAGTGGCCAAGCTAGCTACCTATTAGGGGTGTGCAAAGCAGGTCCTATTCAATTCGGATTTGGATTCGGTCCAAACTGGGGACAGTGATTTGATTCTTGATTTGGATCACTGTCCCTGATTAGATTCGGCCGAATCCGAAATGAAGATTTGATGCTGATTCAGAGAATCAGCAATTTGGACATAGACCCAGCTTTAAAAGTTTTTGCTACATGCCTTGAGGTACATGGCTTGTGAATGCTCTGATGCTGGGGCAGATGGAGCGTCCCACAGGAGTGCAGGCGGACCCTCCATGTGCTCGGTTGCAAATCCAGAAGTGGACTGAAAATACTTCCAGTCCACTTCTGGGTCCGCCAGGGAGTGCACAGGGGGGCCCCCACACCCCCCGGCTCAGCAATCAGCCGCAGGGTGACCCTGCATGCTCACTCCCAGACCCAGGAGGCACCAGTCGCCAAGGTGGGGGAGTGGGGGGGGCAGCATGCTCCCTGGCGGACCTGGAAGTTGTCCAGAAGTGCTTCTGGTCCACTTCCAGGTCTGCTGCGAAGTGCACAGGGAAGCCCCCCACGCTTCTGTGAGACACTCCATGTGTCCCAGCATCGCAGCATTCACAAGCCACCTGCTACCTAGAGGTCTGCAGAAAAAACATTTAAAGCTGCGTCTATATCCAAATCTCTGAATCTTTCTGAATTGATTCGGAGGGTTCCAGTTCGATTCAGAGAGATTAAAGGGTCCTCCAATTTGATTCAGATTCGGAGATTCAGCCGCCGAATCAGGCCAAATCTCCGCTGAATCGAATCAGGGACTGAAACTTCACACAGCCCTACCACCCATCATGATCTTTGTTCGAACTGCCTCTGCCCAGCTTTGTGGGTATTCCAGAGACCAGGGCAGCTTAAGGGAAGACAGAGGTTAAAATGATCTGGATGAACAAAGTGATATAGGTGCTCAAGAGGGCAGAGGCAAGATGCATATGGACTTAAACCTTAGCCGGATGGTACTGGGGGCTAATTCAAATCAGTCATTGGGCTTAGTTAAGGAGCTTGCTTTCAATTAAATGAGCATGTTTTTAAAGTGGTCAATAATTTAAAGGTGATTTTCATTTCTGAGTTCTTAACTGTGCATATCAGAGTGAATTTGTTTAAGGACTCTTTCCCCAAAAACCTGTTGTAAATCTATCTGAACCAGAGCAGAATAGCACCCTGCATTTTGGCTGCACACACTCTGCTCTTGTTATTCAACACCCCCCATTATTTTTATCCGATTACTGATTAATTTTACTTGCCACAATCTTGTCAGAACCCCCCAAAATCAGAGCACACATAGATTCATGCATTGCTTTGGAGAACAAAGGCTTTGTAATCTACCAAAGTGACTGGAATTACTTTCTGGGGAGAATACTGCAGCTCACAGAGAGGAAGCTAATTACAAACATTTGCAAAACTCAGCTGCCATTTTATCTCATCAAATGGAGATTTGCTGTCACAAGTAATTCAGCTTAATTTATCATAATATTCAAAGCCTAATTCTCACTTTGTTTACACTATTGTAAATCGGGAATGCATTCAGGCATGTAAGTGGAGGTTAAAAAGGATAAAAGATCATATGCAGCCCTAGGAAGTCTAGGCAAGTGTAGTAGTTCTGCAGTAGTAGTTCCCAGTTTTTCATCTGCAGTGTAGCTATTAACTGGCTAATTAACAACTTAATTAGCTGATTCATCAGTGATTTAGAAAATTATTGTAGGCTTATAGTATTCTATGACAGATGAGTGAATTATGCATTTCAAATGAATACTGTGATTCAAAACATAGCTTAGATTTGTACTGAGAGTCACAACCCATTATCTCCAGCAACTGTACTGAAATTGCCCATACACAGTAATTCCACATGAAAATATACAGGACAGCCTTGCTGATCCATGCTAATTACTGGGAGATCGTTCCACACCTCTGAAGCCAGGAGCGCAGGTTAAAATATCTTCATGGAAAATTTAATTTTTTTCCAGCTTGAATAGCCCTCATTGCCACTGGATCCAGCTACGTCTCTTTGCTAAGGCAGGACCAGGTGAGGGACCTGTAGAGATTACTGGCACGATTTCCAGCTGCCCACTAAGGCATTCTGTGATCTCTCTCTTGCATCGAGGTTGCAGAGCTGGGTCACCCTGGAGCAGTGGAGAGGAATGAAGAATCAAGGTTGTTTACATGTATGTTCATTGGGTCTGTACAGTCATTGCATTTAGATTGCAGGGTTAGGTCAATCTAAGTGCCCGATCTTGCAGGCATTCAGAAGGGTTAATTCAGCCAAAAAATACCACACCTGGTCTAAGTTAGTGCACCTCAGGAGGTGTGCTAACCTAGACTGAGAAAGTGGTAACCCAATCTAGGAAAGGGTTAGCTTGACCTCCTAAACACCTACCATATGGTCTCAGGCATGATTGTAAACTGCAGCCGACTGGAGGGCCTGGTGACAACATGGTTGGGCTACTCGTGGCAGGGTAGCTCCTATAAATACAGGGTAGCTCCTATAAAATGTTGCAACCTCCAGAGTAAGGCAAATATAGGGAGCCCTAGCCCCCACTGCCTTGTGGGTATTCCTTGATTAGAGTTAGGCTAAGGGACATCACTCTAACAGAAATGTGCTTTCACTGAGGTATTAAGCAGCTGGCAGCAGGTCTTATTTCTTGCTGTCTGGCAGAAGCTACAACCATCGAGGCACTGAATGTCTGGACTCAGCCTGGCCTTTGGACTCTGTCTCAGTGGTCTAAAGGGAAGATGGTAGGTCTAGGGTAGCCTCCACTCCTCCATATTTTTGCCTAGTCATACACATCAAAAGTCATGATATAACACTATGGAGTCCTATACTCCAGAGAGACTGAAATAAAACAAGAAGAGCTTGAAGTTCAAAGTTATGATGGATTTGGACAACGAGCCATATTAGAAGATTCGCAGAAAGCCATTAAATCAACTCCTGGGAACAAGGCATCAGACAATGACTGCTTGCCAGCTGAAATCTGCAAGTGTGCCAAGGACAAATTACTTCAAAAGCTCCATGAAGTTATGCTGCCCTGTTGAAAAGAGGAAGCGGTACCACACGACTTCAAAGATGACTGGTTTGTACAGTTATACAAAAACACAGGGGACAGAAGCAACTTTGACAACCATAGAGGTATCTGGTTGAACATTGATGGAAAAGTTGTCACTTGAATTATACTCCCTAGGCTGCAGTCTCCAGGTGAATGTATCCATCCTGAAAGTCAATGCAGTTTTTCTTCAGGACACTCCACCATTGATTTTCAGTCAAGCAACTACAAGAGGAGCATAGAGAAAAATGAATACCACTGTACATAGATTTTTTTTTCATAGACATCAGGGCTGGAAGGGGCCTCGGGAGATCATCGAGTCCAGCCCCCTGCCCAAAGGGCAGGAAGTCAGCTGGGGTCATAGGATCCCAGCAAAATGAACACCTTCAAGAGTAAATTGGATGCTTAATGTAGGTACTTGAACCACCTCCGATGGCATGTTAGACCTGCCCTGCTTCTAGTTGGGTGGGATGCTTTGAGAATGCAGTACAGCTTCATTGGTAGCATCTCTGGGTGTGTGTGTTGGGCCCACCTTTGCATCTCTCCATGACAGTTTCAGGATAACTCCCATCAACGTAACTACAATGACACTTGATGTGAGGAACTGTCCATGTCTCCTCTTTTTTTTTTTTTTGTCTCCCTGCATACACTGTACTCTATTTTTTTAGGGTAGAAAAGATCCGTGTGCTTACCCAAGTGCAATAGCCTTACCCAAGTACATAGCTTTCATCAGTCTGACGAACGCCTTTGATATGGTCAACAGGGGCCTTTTACTGTTCTCAGGAATTTGGGTTGTCCCTCCAAACTGTTGAACTTCATTCACTCGTTACATCAAGGTATGTAGACAACTGTAGTGTATGAAAACCAAGAATCAAATGCCTTTGCCATCAACAACAGAGTGAAACAGGAGTGTGTCTTAGCCCCTGTATTCTTTAAAATCTTTTTAATTACATACAATTACTGACAATCTTAATTAATTACAATACTTTTTAATTCCTGCTTCTTCATGCATTGAAGGACAGCAATGATGGCATTTATATTTGAACCAGACCAGATGGAGGCTCGTTTAACATTGCAAGGTTTAGAGTAAAAACCAAGGTAAAGGAGCTGGTTCTGAGAGATTTCCTGTTTGCAGATGATGTGGCCTTGGTTGCCCACCATGAATCTTCCCTCCAAAATCTCTTGGGCAGATTTTCTAAGTCACGCAAGAGCTTCGGGATGACAATTAGTCTCAGGAAGAATGTGATCACATACCAAGGGGTGGAAGAACCAATACCTGACATCACTCTGGAGGTTAAATCTCTTGGCGTCATAGACAGCTTTTGTCACTTGGGTTCCACGATCAGCAGGAATCTTGACCTTCAGACCGAAGTGACTAACACGATAAGAAAAGCAGCTAGGAATTTCAAACTTTTCTAGAAATGTGCATGGAATAACAGCAAACGATCAACAAAGGTGAAGATGTGAATCTATGAGACTGGTGTGCTGGTATCCCTGCTTTATGGTTCAGAAACGTTGACTACATATGCTAGGCACATCAAGAGACTGAACAGCTTCCATATGAGATGCCTGTGTAAGTTCCTGAAAATAAAGTGGGAAGATAAAATACAAACACAGAGGTACTAGAGCACACAGGGCTGACATGCTTAGAAACAAGTATCAAGAAAAGGAGGTTGCAATGGCTCCTCCCCCCTGTATTTCAAGCCCGGGTTAGGAAGCATTTGCCACTAGGATTTTCTGGAAGTCTAGTGGGTCCAGGAGTCTGCTGGGAAGGTCTTCTGCTTGTACAGAGCAGTTCTAATTTGGGGGCTGAAGGAGATCTATGCTCCGGGTCACGCTGGTTTCTCTGAATACATCCCTTCTTCCAATAGTGCTTGAAGTGGCTTTGCACTGGGCTAAATTTCCCTCCAGATGAATACTTTGGTTGCGGAAAGTTGTCTGTGTGCTGGCCATGAACTTTTTGGCTGGGCGCCTTTAGGCACTAAGCAAAGTTGCTAGCATTGAGCCTGAATCACCACAACATTTCTGCAGTTTGAAGTTGGCTCAGTTCCAGTGAACTCAGTGGAACCACACCAGTGCAAAGCTGCAGTAACTTAAGAGTCACTCAGGCCCACTGAGAGGAGATCTGCAGGTTCAGACTGACTGTGAGCAGCAATTTCATTAAAATGTCTCACAAGCTACGAGCAGTCTCCCCTGGCCTTTTTTTCTCATGTATTTTTGTGTGGAAAATCAATTTCTGTGAAGCCTCAGCCTCCCTGACAGCCCTGCTCTAGGTTATGTCTTGACTGAGCCGTGCACTAATATGGATAAACAATAAAAAGAGCCTGTTATTAGAGGTGTGCAAAGCTTTGGTCCCTGATTTGATTTGGTGAAGATTCGGCTCAATTTGGTGGCCAAATCTCTGAATCTGAATCAAATCAGCACACTTATAAGATGGGAAATTCCCTTCTTGAGAGCATGGAGGCAGAAAGGGATCTTGGAGTTATTATTGACTCCAAGATAAACATGGGCCGACACTGCGAGGTCGCGGCTGGCAGGGTTACCCGGACCTTGTCATGCATCCACAGGTGCAGCTCTAGCAGGGCCAGGGAGGTGATCCTCCCCCTTTATGCAACACTGGTCAGGCCACAGCTGGAGTACTGCATCCAGTTCTGTGCGCCACACTTCAGGAGGGATGTGGACAACATGGAGAGGGTCCAGAGGAGGCCACCCGCATGATCCAGGGACTGCAGGGCAGACCCTACAGTGAGAGACTGCGGGACCCGAACCTGTCAGCCTTCACAAGAGAAGGCTGAGGGGGGGACCTGGTGACCGTCTATAAACTCACTAGTGGGGACCAGAAGGGTTTGGGAGAGACCTTGTTTCCCCGAGCGCCCCCTGGCATGACAAGGAATAATGGCCACAAGTTGTTGGAGAGGAGGTTTAGCTTAGATATCCGCAAGAACTACTTCACAGTTAGGGCGGCTAGGATCTGGAACCAACTTCCAAGGGAAGTGGTGCTGGCTCCTACCTTGGGGGTCTTTAAGAGAAGGCTTGATGCCTACCTGGCTGGAATCATTTGAGCCCAGTTTTTATTCCTGCCCTGGCAGGGGGTCAGACTTGAAGATGTAGAAGGTCCCTTCCGACCCGATTGCTATGATTCTATGATTAACCTAAATCAGTTAAGTTTGATACTACATCTATCCTGATGTATCTTAAACTGATTTCAGCCATTTTTAAAGCAGTTTATGTGCACTGAACTTCTGTTGCATTACAGATTTGAACCTGTTTCTGATCACTTAAACCAGTTTATGTGTAATTTCTGTCCCTAGCCCAGCAGATCTTTGTAGCTTACTGAAAGAACAAAAACCCAAGGCTGATACTTCTGTTGCTGCTCTATCCAATGTTAACTGAAGAACTGTGGGTCCAAGCAGCACTTCTAAATGCACAGCCTGGTATCAATGGTATTTCTCAACTTTAAAAATCAAGATGTAATATCTTCCCCTAAACAAAACAGGATCTCTAGGTGACAAAAACCTGCAGTTTTGTAGGTCATAGTAGTTATACTGCAAGCTCATCTATACTCACCTAGTTCCAACCAAAACATTTGTGAGGTACAAAGGGAGAAAACATAGTAGAGCTGTAACACTGCATGGTCTGTTGTACAGGAGAATTGCTAATGGGCCCTCTTCTCTCTCTGCAAAAGCCACTGAGGATCATGATTTCCCCTTTCACCTGCCTCTAAACCCCCTCAATACATACAGGCAGAATGATGTGGCTCCCACGATGAACATAATATAAATAAAACATTTATGCCCCCAATATTCCCAGTGGTACTTACGGCACTGCCAGGCCAGCTGCAAAATGCAGTTTGTGAGGTACAGCTTTGCAGAGAGAGCAATTAGAAAATTGCTGTTATGATTTTCTGGTCCTTTTTCCTCCTCTCTTTGCCACTCAATTTTCTTTTTGCTGAGATTGCCCTTTGCATTTGGAGCTAGACTGTTCTCAGTGGTGGCAGATGACAGAACAAGGAGCAATGGTCTCAAGTTGCAGCAAGGGAAGTTTAGGTTAGATATTAGGAAGAATTTTCTCACTAGCAGGGTAGTAAAACATTGGATCAGGATACCCAGAGAGGTGGTAGGAGCTCCATCCTTGGAGGTTTTCAAAACCTGGCTAGACAAAGCTTTGGCTGGGATGATCTAGTTGTGGATGGTTCTGCTTTGCGCAGGGGCTTGGACTAGATGTGACCTCCTGAGGTCCCTTCAACCCTCATTTTCTATGATTCTACAATTTCAGAGTTCCATTTTGCAGAACCATGCCTTGGGCTAGTGCACATTATGGAACTGTGCCTGGCCTGCCAAACTTGGTAGAGGCTTTTTGATAAACCTTTGGCCAAGATCTGTACCTATTTTGGAATTACATGTACCACTTACCATTGTTTTTACATGGAAGACATTTGGAGCCTGCAGTGATGGATGGCAGAATTAAGCCTTAGATAAGAAAGACAGAAGAGAAGGCCTTAGTGCACTCACACATGTATACTGTAACATTTTAATTTTTTTGGAATTTGATTTTTTTTTTAAGTCAAAAGAAGGGCACTGAAATAATGCTGCCGCACACAGGAGATACAGACTTCAAATGAGTCTTCTATGTGTCTGAAGACAATGTCTCAGGAGAACTTGAAAGGGCTGTGGGTCACCTAGAAGTCAGTGACTGTTTCTGAAGCTACACAGAAAGTTTCCATTAAGGGTAAGTAGCTTACAGACTGCCTGGTTTTGCTGCAAGAGTGCAGAGCTAATGGGAGTTAGAGGGTCAGACCTGAATGGGGAGAGGTGGGGTTGGACCCAAATGGGGAAGCTGGATTGGACCCAAAGGGGGAGGGGGAGGGGAGAACAGGTTTGGACCCAAATGGGGGTGGGATGGGGTCAGACCAGAACCTAAGGGGAAGGGGGTTGGACCCGAATTGGGGTGAGGGGATGAGGCGGGGTAGGATCCAAACCTGGCAGGGGTGGGGCAAGATCAGACCCGAGGGGGTGGAGCAGGGTCGAACCCAAAGTGGGGGCAGGGTCAGACCTGAACAGGGGGAGGCGGGGAGCGGGGTCGGACCCAAATGAGTGTATGGGGGTAGGGTGGGGTAGGACCAGAACCTGGTGGGGAAAGGGTTTGAGCGGGGTCAGACCACACATAGTGGGGCTCACTGAAACTTGGTGGGATCCAACACACGACTGGGTGGTAAACATCAAGGGCTATGGGCTATAGGCTGTATAGGCAGGATAGAACAGGGAGGAAAAGTGGGGGTGTGGTGCTCTATGTCAAAGAGCAATACACATCCCCTGCAAACAGCACTGGGTCTGAGGTAGGGCAGATGGAGGTGCTCTAGGTCAGACTACAAGGGGGTTGGGGGGAAAGGGACCTAACGGTGGGGGTCTACTACAGGCCACCCAACCAGGGAGAAAAGCTGGACCAGGAATTGTCAGGTCAGCTCGTGGAGGCAGTTAAGTCAAGGGACATGGTCATCACGGGTGACCTAAACTACCCGGACATCTGCTGGGAAGAGCAGTCAGCCAGGTCTGACTGCTCATGTAGGTTCCTATCTGTGTTACAGGACATCCAGGAGGTGCACAGTCCCACCAGGGAAAATGCCTTGTTGGACCTGGTCCTGGCCACAGGCAATGACCTGGTGAGGGGACTGCACATGCTTGACAACCTGGGTGATAGCAACCATCACCTGCTGGAATTCACCATCCAGCGCAGGGTGTCAAAGGCCTGCAGCAAGGCAGCAGCCCTGGACTTCAGGAGGGCAGATTTCAGTGAGGTAAGGAGACTAGTTGGGGAAGCACTGAGGTCCCGGAGGGGTGGGGAGTTGGGAGTCCAAGAAGACTGGTCATTCCTTAAGGAGACAATCCTCCAAGCCCAAAGCGTGACAATCCCCACGCAGATCAAAGGGGGCAAGAGTGCTCAAAAGCCCCCATGGCTCACCAAAATCTTCCACGAATGCCTTAAAGCCAAAAAGGAGGTGTACACCCAATGAAAGGGAGGGGCCATCACGAAGGAAGATTATACCTCCTTGGCTTGAGATTGTAGGGGGGCTATTGGGAAGGCTAAGGCAAGAGATGGAACTGGGACTAGCAACCCAGATCAAAGATAACAAGAAGTCCTTTTTTAAATACATGTAGCAGGGCACGAAGGTGCCTGCTACTTGAAAAGCAGCAGTATGGGCTCAGATGTTGGTTGCTAGGGGCAACCAGGAGGAGCTAAGGGCCCACATCTGGTGAGTCAGCTGACCGGAAGGGGCAGGGCTGATTCCTATAAAATGCAGACTGGAGGCTGCAAGTGCTCTCTCTCAACTGGCAGCCAGGAAGAAGGAGTACTGCCTGACTAAGGGAAAGAGATCAGCCCTCAATGTGAGAAAGAAAAAAGGCCTGGCTGTACAAGCTGCTAGTTACATGGGTGAGAGATATGGTGTGGTCTGGAGGACCGGGTGAGGCTATTAGGGGTTGGCGGAGCCTCATAGGGGCTCCACGGTAGCATGGGGACCCCGGTGCCAGAGAGGGCACAACATTCAGGGGTGCAGTGACCCCAGCCCTGAGAAGGGGAGCAGAGGATTGGGGGGGGGCAGGTAAGGCCCAGGCCTCCTGAGCCCTACAGGAGGTTTAAGACCCGAGGAGGAGATTTGGGGGCCAGGCACGGCTACAGCCACCTGAGCCCCAAGGCGAGAAGCCCCGGAATGGGCAGTTGCAAGAAGCCCCTAAAAGGGGACAAGCCAGAGAGCGCCAGTGGGGCACGGAGAGGGGAATTGACCAAACAACGTCCGGTACATCTGTGAGGCTTGGGGCGTGGTACAGGGGTGGTTGGAGCCACGCATAGCCCATAAGGCTGGGGTGCACCGAGTCACCCGAAATAGAACAGAGACCGAGATACATCAGAGCACCATGTCAGAGAGGACAAAAGGCAGCCTCCCTTATACACTGTTGACATCAAAGATGTGGCGGGCGAGATGTGAGGGTGCTTTAATACCACATTGGCACGGTAAGGGGCACTAAGAGATATCACGGCCACCCGTAGGACCCCACGCTGTTACAATACATATGGGGTAAAAGGAAGGTGCCAAATAATGCAGGGCCTCTGCAGGACATGCTTAGTAATCTGGTGGTAGCACCAGATGAGAAAGCTAATCTCTTTAACAAATTGTTTGCTTCCATTTTTCTGAGCAGGCACAGGGTCATCCCCCACCCAATGAAATTCTGGATAGACCTAGGGGAGGTGCAGCCAGGTCCAGGGTCAGTGAGTACCTAGTCAGGGAACTTCTGGAGGGACTATATGTGTTCAAATCAGCAGGTCATGATGACCTCCACCCCAGAGTGCTTAGGGAACTGGCAAAGGTCATTGCATGACCCCGGCACAGCTTTACAAGCACACGTGGTGCTCTGGTGAGGTGCCTGATGACTGGAAAAAGGCCAATGTGGTCCCCATTTTCAGAAAACGGAGGAAAGAGGACCTAGGAAACTATAGGCCTGTTAGTCTTACCTCGGTCCTGCGGAAGCTCTTTGAGAAAATTATCCAGGAGCACATCTGCGAGGGACCAGCAGGGGAGTTTATGCTTAGGGGCAAACAGCATGGGTTCATTAGAGGCAGATCCTGTCAAACCAACCTTGTGGCCTTCTACGCCAAGGTCACAAAATCCTTGGACGCAAGTGTCGCAGTGGACGTTGTCTTCCTGGACTTTAGGAGGGCCTTCGACACTGTCTCTCACCCCATCCTAATTAAAAAATTAGGCATCTGTGGTGTTGATGCCTACACAGTCAGATGGGTTGCAAATTGGCTGGGCAGCTGCACTCAGAGAGTGGTGGCAGACAGGTCATTTTCAACCTGGAGAGATGTGGGCACTGGGGTTCCCCAGGGCTCGGTCCTCAGGTCCGCACTGTTCAATATCTTCATCAGCTATTTGCACGAGGGGGTGAAAAGCACCCTGTTCAAGTTCACAGATGACATTAAGATGTGGGGAGAAGTGAGCATGCTAGAAGAGAGGGGTGGGCTACAACTAGATCTCGACAGGTTATGGAGGTGGGTGGATGAGAACAGGATGGGATTCAACACTGACGACTACAAGGTGACGCACCTGGGGAGGAAGAACCGGCACCATACCTACAGGCTGGGGAACTCCCTTCTCATCAGTGCAGAGGCAGAAAAGGTTCTTGGTGTCACAATCGAATCCAAGATGAACATGGGTTGCCAATGTGGGATCACAATCAGGAAGGCCAACCACACCTTGTCATGCATCCAGAGATGCATCATGAGCAGGTCCAGGGAGGTGATCCTCCCCTTCTACGCGGCACTGGTCAGGCCGCAGCTGGAGTATTGCATCCAGTTCTGGGCGCCACACTTCAGGAGGGATGTCGACAGCATGGAGAGGGTCCAGAGGAGGCCACTAGCATGATCAGGGGACAGCATGGCAGGTCCTACGAGGAGAGGCTACGGGACCCGAACCTGTTCAGCCTCCACAAGAGAAGGCTGAGGGGGGATCTAGGGGCCTGTTACAAACTAGTCAGGGGGGACCAGCAGGCATTGGGGGAGTCCCTGTTCCCCCGAGCACTATCAGGAGTGACCAGGAATAACGGTCACAAGCTGGCAGAGGGAAGATTTAGGCTGGATATCAGGAGGCGCGACTTCACGGTCAGGGTGTCTAGGAGCTGGAACCAACTTCCAAGGGAAGCGGCGCTGGCTCCTACCCTGGGGGTCTTCAAAAGAAGGCTAGATAGCCACCTACCTGGCGGGGGGATGGGGTCGAACCCAAACAGGAGGAGGGGGTGGGATTGGACCCAAAGTGGGGGGAGGGGGTGGAGCAGGGTTTTGTTTAAATCAAGGGGGGGCAGGGTCAGACCTGAATGAGGGAGAAGGGGACGGGGTTGGACCCAAACCAGGGGGAGGGGGTGGACCTGAATTGGGAGAGGTAAGGGTGGGGCCAGACCGAAACAGGGGGAGGGTCGAAATGGGGTCGGACCTGAAGTTGGGGTCTGCCTGAGGGGGGAACAGGGTTGAATCCAAACAGGGGGAGGGGGTGGGGTAAGACCCAAAGCAGGAGGGAGGGGGTGGAGTGGGGTTGAACACAAACTCAGGGCAGAGGGAAGGGGTCAAACCTGAATGAGGGAGAGCGGGCTGGGGGCAGGGTTGAACCCAAATGGGAGGGAGGTAGAGAATGGGGGCCAGGGGCGGACTTGAAGCGGGATCGGGGGTGGGGTTGGACCCGAAGGAGGTGGGGCACAGAGCCAGATGCGGGGCTCCCCTCCCCCATCATTCTTGATGGGCAATTTGGTAGTAGTTCAAATAATATTTGCAAACACCAGTGCATGTACTAATTCTTTCACTAATAAATAGTACGGTACTCTTTCTCTCTACCGGTGGCAGATATTAACACCTCCTCGAGGTTCTGCCTGTGTTAGTTCAGAGGCTAAACTCTGTCTGATTTTCATTTCAAGTGAATAGAGAGAACTTCGGCCTGTCTCTCAGCATGGAAATAAGATGGAGGGAGGTAGGAAGGGAGAACTGTAGGTTTTATGAGTTACTTCATCATCCCCTTAGCCCAGAAAAAAATAAAAGCAATGACTGTAATGTAACTGTACAGCTCTGTATCCCGATGGCCCTGAGATCTGGAATGATTCCCACTTGAAACACGATGTGTTGCAGGAAGTGCATGCGGTGTCCTTAGTTTACAGAGATCTTGCTCCAAGGTGTTGAAACTTTGGAGACCATGTTAATCTGCAGTTTAGCTCATACATTTTTAGACAAGCGCTGAAAATAGCAGTTGAACTGGCACTGCTCGACTTTGGTTTTCAGAAAATGAGTAACCAAGTGAGAACCCGCTATGCTGCTGAGTTGTTAGCACCTAAAGATCGGTGGGCACAACCCCCGTTCATGCAATTCTCTGAGGGAGCTTTCCATAGGAATTAGTCCCAAGGGAGGGAGATGGCTAAACTTCCACCTACTGCTATGCCTTTGGGACAGCCCCTCCACTTAAGAAGTGATGTGGTGATGACAAGATTGTCCCTAAAGGTTTGTGTGGTGGTTAACTTTGAGCAGACACCTGGTCCTGTTCTTTCACTGCTTTGCCCCTTAAGGAGTCCTTGACACCTGTGAATACTGAGTGCAAAATAGGTGCAAAATATTCCTGCAGTCTTTCTCATCCCCTTTTCACTCCCTTCTCAAGATTGTGAATGATTACACGAGGGACAAAGCAATGGAAAATCAAGCCCTGGGTTTGGATTTGTCACAACTGCAAGACTGGGATTTGAAATATCTCATAAGGTCAGCAGTTTAGGCTCTGGGGATTTTGGTTGGACTATAGTGAAAAATGGGCTGCTTGCAGAACTGGATTCAGCTCTGAGTTCAGGCAACACAGACTATCAAAGCTCTGGTATCAAGATGTGCTTAGGCACATTTTATTTCATGTGCATGGCCTGGGAAGAGTTTAGTTCTTAACTTCTCCTCCATAGGCAAGACAAGAGCAGGATCAATTCTTTCTCGGTTTTACTCTGTCAAAAAGTACCTTGGGAAAGATAGCTAACCTGAGGCCTCTTAGGGCACCTGTATAATGTGGCACCAGTGTGCCCTGGTTGGGATGTTGTCTAGAGTGGTGGTTTTCACCCTTTTCTCATCTGCAGACCCCTAAAGAATTTTGAATGGAGGTGCAAACCCCTTTGAATTGTACATGTGGGTATTCACATACTTTTGATTGAGTATAGTCATCTTTTGCAGACCCTTTAGACACAGTCTGCAGGCACCTGGGGGTCCACAGACCACAGTTTGAAATGGACGGGTGAGGTTGCTCCAGGGCTGCATTCAAGCTTGCTAGATACCGAGGTCTTGAGAACCAACCACAGGTGCAGCCTCACTGATACATTTATGGGCTTGCTGTGTGGAAGCAGGAGTGGGGAGGGGTGGCAGCATCCCTACTTGAAACTGCGGTGGAGACGTACACTTGGGCCAATTTTATTCCACCTATTAGGTGTGTAAGTGGCCTTAGGTGCCTAAATGTGATTCTATTCCACCCTGCTCAAGCCACTTTCCCCTCACCGCCCTTCAAATCCACTAATGCAATGCTTGTAACATGCTGTTACCTTATCCTTAAGATGGAGTCAAAAAAACAACAAAAAAGAGGAGGAAAAGAACCCACCTCTCTTTGGCATTAATAGTGTATCAGGGATGCAGGGTGGAGGATGGACTAGGATTGCACTTGGGCACATTAGAAACACCTTAGAAAATAAATTAGCTTTGGCTATCGTGAATTAAGCTGGAGAGTTGTCTTCTTTCTTTCAAAGCTGAAAACAAGCTTTCGGTGTTTGTGTGGGGTTTGAATTGGATTCAGAGGCTATTATCAGCTGGACCTTGAAAAGAATCCCACAGTGCACTTGATACATTAAGAAAAAAACAGAGTGTGGTGGCGAGTTACCAATAAGTGAGTCAGTGATGGGCTGTTTATCATGTAATGACAATCATTTGTGGAAATGTCTTTGTAAGAACAGAAGAGTCTATTCGATGGTGGCACTGACTAATGTAAATGAGGATTAATTTATGTTTTCCTGCAGTGATGTTGGCAGCGATAGTGCTGTATTCATGTAATTTAATTTCTATTGACAGGCTGCTAATGAAAATGGATACTAATAGGCGTTGCATACAGCAGGCCCCTCTTTCACTAGTAGTGGGACGTGTTTGTTGCTGGAAAAGTGATGTAATAAAAGGGGACTAGTGAGAAAAAGCCGTTCATAAGTTGGTTTGTACCAGCTGCCCTCTCGCCTTCTACAACTGCTTCCTTTAGTGCCTTGAAAAAGAGCTCAGAACTCACCTGTGAGTGGGGTGAAGGTTGTGGAAGCATGAAGACAGAAATTAAGTGATTAAATATTGTACCCCAAGATACTATCTCATGCTGAGGTCTTGGAGTGATAATCTGACCAGATTTTACTGTATTTTCAGGTATGGAGCATACCTGCAGATGCATGGGATGGGACATGGATGCGACACGTTCAGTCCCGTCTTTCCTGGGACATACAGCCTACCGCAGTGCAGACAGTCATAGACTCATAGAATCACTGGGTCGGAAGGGACCTGGACAGATCATTGAGTCCGACCCCCTGCCATGGGCAGGAAGGAGCACTGGGGGTGGCAGGGGTCATAAGATCCCAGCCAGGTGCCTATCCAGTCTCCTCTTGAAGATCTCCAGGGAAGGTGAGAGCACCACCTCTCTGGGAAGCCTATTCCAGGCTCTGGCCACCCTTACCATGAAGTAGTTCTTCCTGATATCTAACCTAAACCTGTCCTCCCTCAGCTTGTGGCCACTGTTCCTGGTGACTCCAAGGGGGGCCCTCGTGAACAGACTTTCCCCGAGTCCCTGCTGGTGGCCCCTAATAAGGTTGTAGGCAGCCACAAGATCCCCCCTCAGTTTCCTCTTGTGGAGACTGAAGAGATTCAGGTCCCTCAGCCTCTTCTCAGAGGGCTGGCCACGGAGGCCCCCAACCATACGAGTGGCCTCCTCTGGACCCTCTCCAGGTTCTCCACGTCCCTCTTGAAGTGCGGCGCCCAGAACTGGACACAGGACTCCAGCTCCAGCCTGACCAGTGCCGCATAGAGGGGGAGCAAGACCTCTCTGGACCTGTTAGTGATGCCCCTGTTGATGCATGACAGGGTGCGGTTGGCTCTGCCTATTGCTTCGTCGCATTGGTGACTCATATTCATCCTGGAGTCAGTCGTGACTCCAAGATCCCTCTCTGCCTCTGTGCTGCTGAGAGGGTCAGCCCCTAACCTATAACCTACATTGAAAGACTGCGGGACCTAAACCTGTTCAGCCTTCACAAGAGAAGGCTGAGGGGGGACCTGGTGACTGTCTATAAACTCACTAGGGGGGAACAGAAGGGTTTAGGAGAGACACCGTTTCCCCTAGCACCCCCTGACATGACAAGGAACAATGGACACAAATTATTAGAGAGCAGGTTTAGCTTAGACATCCGCAAGAACTACTTCACAGTTAGGGTGGGTAGGAGTTGGAACCAACTTTCTAGGGAAGTGGTGCTGGCTCCTACCCTGGGGGGCTTTAAGAAGAGGCTTGATGACTACCTGGCTGGAGTCATTTGAGTCCAGTCTTTTCTCCCGCCCAGGCGGGGGGTGGGACTTGAAGATCTACAAGGTCCCTTCCGACCCGGCTGCTGTGATTCTATGATTCTATGAACCATAATGCTGGTTCCCTCTCCCAGGTGCAGCACCCTGCACTTGTCCTTGTTGAACCGCATCCTGTTCAGATCCGCCCACTTCTCTAATCTATCCAGGTCTGCCTGGATGCGGTCCCTGCCTGCCAATGTATTCACTTTACCCCACAGCTTGGTGTCATCAGCGAACTTGAACAGGGTGCTCTCCACACCCTCGTCCAGGTCGCTAATGAAGATGTTGAACAGCACCGGCCCAAGGCTGGGGGTGATCTGAGCTTTACAGAAGGAGGATTGTAGGCCCTTGGGGTGTTTTGGAGTCAAACAAGGAAGTGTTCAGTGAGGTCAGGCACTTCAAGGCAG
The DNA here is from genome assembly GCF_052110815.1 of Crocodylus siamensis. Lineage (NCBI taxonomy): Eukaryota > Metazoa > Chordata > Crocodylia > Crocodylidae > Crocodylus > Crocodylus siamensis. Next base: position 280,021,527 of record NC_143396.1, on the reverse strand, counting down.
CAGTGGAAACAGAGTTTTTTGGATTAGGCACCTCAGTTTCTCCAAGTCCTACTTTCAGTGTCTCTGTCATTTATTGAATCTAACCCCAAAAGCCTCTGGGAAGACTCAAAGGCCACATCCAAACTAATGAGCATGTGCCTGTTGCAGCATCTCAGTGCCACAACAGGCACATTGGGAACCAAAAAAATGTTTCCCATGCACTGCATATTTGCAGCATGGACTCTAATTTTGACACCAGGAAGTCCCGGTATCAAAAAAACCCACACCGGGAAAAAGGGGTCCAGGAGGCTGGGTCTTCCAGAGGGACACTCTGGGACCTGGCCAGAGCATCTCTATGCCTACCCCTGTACCCTACTGCTCAAGCATGCTACCTCAGCAGACTGGGGAAATAGGAGTGGGGCAAGGCTGCAGCAGTGAAAGGGACCCAGGCTCTGTCCCAGGTAAGTAGGGACATGGAGGTGGGAGACTGAGGATTTGTCAGTGTGGGAGGAATTGTGAGGGTGGTGGGGACTGTTTGGGAGGGGTGGGTCCCCTGCATGCCCCCCACATGGTGCACAACATCCCCCTGCCACCCGCTCTGCAGCAGCAGCCGTTGGGGCGCTCAGGGCCCACTACTTGCAGAGCCCCACCATGGCACAACACGGCGCTGGCCACCTGGGACCTAGCACTGCCTGTGCCACATGGAGCTGGCCTGGCCCAGCCTGGGGGCACACACCTACCAGCATGACCAGGCCACTCTTGCTACTACCTACAAACCTCAGCCCCCCCCAATATCTGCACAAGACCCATACACCCACAAAGCTCATCCCCACAAACCCTACACCCACCCACAAACCCCACACCCACCCCCACAACCCACATCTCACCACAAATCTCACAGCCTGTGTGCCCAGCTGCCAGATGGGACAGGACCTGCTGGCAGGAGCCACAGCAACTGCAGCTCTGCTCCATGTCCAAACCAGTGCTAGGACATGCAGCTCCAGCCTGGGGGGCTCCTGGTCCCACACACTTGGGTAAGTGATGGGCTAGGGGGAGAGGCAGAGGTGGCAGCAGGGTGTGTGTGAGAGAGAAAGAGGGGTCGGAGATGGGGGACTGCTCTGGGTAGGAGAGGCTTCCTGAGCTGGGTTTAGAGCCCATCTGCCCCTCTAAAGCAGCCTGTGCAGGAGAAGGCTGGCCTGAAAGGGAAGGGGCTTGTCCAGTCCAGTCCCTGAGTCCCAGTCACAGGCTTCCCAGGAACGACACAGGGATCGCTGGGGCCTGGGCACAGGTGCAGGGAGCAGAACAGCAAGGGCTGGCACTGCTCAGAGCCACAAAGCAGTGGGTGGAACAACTGTAGCTGGACTCATGTCCTGGTGCTGGGACAGAGCTGCTGGGAGGGAGCTAGTGGGGGAGGCAGGGGCTGCTGGTTAGGAATGAGGGGTGCTGGGGGGCTATGGGTTGGTAGTGAGGGACAGGGGCAGGGCACTGGCATATCAGTGCTACTCAGCGCCTCACATCCTGGTGACAAAGGGGGCAGGAGCAGCTCTGATTTTTTCTATGACAAAAAAAACCGAACACAAATGCTGAAGTGTATAGATATTTAGAATTCATTTATGATGATGCTAGAGGCACTGGTAGGCTTCCCAACTGTAAATATATCAACAAAACCTTGCCCAATTGATCTCTCTATATATAGTGGCATTTCATTTTAATAGCGGAAGAACATGACTTTTGGGTATTTTTATGAGAGAATTTGGGTTTTTTATTAGAGAATTTGCAATTTTTAAACAGGGAACACCAGGATCTCTGCTTGGGAGGCAAGTGGCAAGACCCAGGCAGAAGAGTCAGCCCAGGGCCAGCACCAAGAACCCAGCTGGAGGGCAGACAAGGAGGCTAACCTCCTGGCCATTTGGGACCAGGAGTACGTGCTTTGGCCAAAGCGGGCCACCACAATGAGCACATCTTCCAGGCAATAGCTGCCCACATGGCAGAGCAGGGACACCAGAAGACATAACAGCAGTTTCGCATAAATGCCAGCTGTGCAGACATGGCTCTGTTGCAGTGCCCGTATCACAGCCCTGGCAGCTGTGCGATCCCCATCTGGGTCTGGCAGGCATACAGCCATAGGGCTGCAGGTCCAAGGGGGCAAATGATGTCACAGGTGGCAACCAGTCACAGCCAGGCAGCAGCCCCCAGTGCCAGACTGTTGCAGTGGGTAGAGGGTGCAGAGGCCACTCTAGGCCAGGGTTGCTGCAGCAGTCCAGCTGGCACAAGAGGTAGCGTCCCCAGATACCATCTGGCTGGGCCTCAGAAGCTCCTGAGGGCAAGTAGCCCTGAGCTGCTTGCCAGGGCAGCTTTTTATAACTGCTGGGGCCAGCAGAGGTGCTGGCCCCAGCCTCTAGCTCCCACTGGCTGAAAATCCAGGAGGAGCTGGGCAGGATCAGTTTGCCCAAGTGGCACAATTTGCCCTACAGCAAAGTGCATGTTCAGGCATGTGTGCTGAGGCACAAATGTCCAGCACAAATTTGTGTCACGGCTATTTGTCTGTATGTGTGAATGCCAAAAGAGTCCTAAAGTGCACTCTAATTTAATAGAAATAAACCCTAGTGATAGATGCCTCATCTGTGTGAGAGCAGGTTTTCCACTGGCTAGAGCCTGAGAACTGCACATTTTATGGAGTGCAGCCTGAGAACTGCACATTTTAGAAAGCGTCATGCATGTCCTAGAAATGAATCCATTTTCCCGGCTGCTCCTCCTGCTTGTTCCTCGTGTTGGGTCTTTGACAAAGAGTTTAAATGCCACTTCTGGATTTGGTTCTTGGCAGGCTGAGAACAATGTTTCTAAGTGAGTGCCCACATCTTTACTCGGAGGAGTTGTACCATTATCCTTTTTTTCTAACCACTTGGGCTAGGTACAGACATTCAAAGCCTGAGGTGGAACCAATCCAAGTTACATGGTTTTTTATAAGCAGCATAGTTTAGATTGGTATTGAACAAAGCACGCGTTCGCCCTTTGGTGGGGGGGTCAAATCTTAAACTGGGTTTCTCCATTTTTAAACCAGTCTGTGTGTGCCACACTTCTGTTCAGTTATGGGTACAGACCAGTTTTGTGTGCCAAACTTCTGTTCTCTCATGGGTATAAACTAGTATCCAGTGACTTGTACTGGGAAAAGTATAATTTCTGTACCTGGCCTTGGTGGCATTTCACTTGCTCACTGGCATGTGTAAGCACCTTCACTTACATGCTGTTACTCTTCTTCCACAAGATGTGACCAGAATAACTCAACTGCTGGATCCATGTCAAGAACATTGATTATACCCTCTGCTTCTAAAGAACACTCTGGTTGGTCTTATTGTACTGAGAGTGTGTCACAATAAGTCATCAATATTTGCATGCCACATAGCAAACGTGCAATTATCAAATGTTGTAAATGAAATAGAGTTAGAAAGTCTATCTGGAGACATTAGAGGCAGGAGAGCATTGTTCAGTCTGCAGCACATCACTGCAGTTGCAATCTACTCTTTCATGCCCAAGGTGTAAACAAACAGCCTATTTAATAAGTAGCAAAATTCTGTCAATGTGGGTAGTTGCTATGGTGAGAATTCTCTCTGCAGCAGTGTACTATTTGGCCACTATGAAATGCCTACATTTGTCTGTCTAGATGATAAAGCAGTATTTACAACCCTGTGTTTAAAATGCATCACCGGCCAAGCAATAAGATAGCACATAAGAACAAAAGAAGCATCACGCGTATCAGCATCCCTGCGCTGAAAAATGGTGGCGGGGGTTCTTTAAATAAAGCTCATCGAACAAGTTTTAGTTAAAGCACCCCTGCCACCATTTTATAGCATGGGGGACACTGATACACGTGACACTGGAGTCTGCTGGAGCGTGGTAAATAACATGCTCCAGCAGACTCGATTAATCGATTCTGCTCAGATGCACAGTACTTACAGCGCGTTGGAGCAGCCTCCCTGCAAGTGTACAGGCACCCCTAGTTTTCTAGGCCTACCCCACCACTCCCTACATGACAAATGTAGCCTGTCTCTGACAGTGGCAGGACTAGATGCTTTAGTGGGAGAGCATTGAGCCCGGGTATATCAGGAGTGATCTGTCCCCTGTTCATTACTCGCCCTGGCATCCACCTTCATTAGTTAAAAGATGCTGGAGGATACATCCTTGACTATTCTGTTTAATACCTATTAATAAATCTATTGTCCATAAATTTATTGTCTAGTACCTTTTTGAACCTGCTTCTACAACTTCCTGTGGCAGTGAGTTCCACAAGTTAACCACATGCGGTGTAAAAAAGGACAGAACATCTAAGATAGAGTGGGGAGGAAAGATGGGGGTGTGGCGCTCTACATCAAAGAGCAATACACATCCTCAACTAGCAGGATGGGGTCAGAGGAGGGGCAGGCTGAAGTGCTCTGGGTCAGAATACAAGGGGGTCATGGGGAAAGGGACTTAACGATGGGGGTCTACTACAGACCACGCAACCAAGGGGAAGAGATGGACTGCGAATTCTTGGGTCAGCTTGCGGAGGCACTTAAGGCAAGGGATGTAGTTGACGGGTGATCTAAATTACCCGGACATCTAATGGGAGGAGCAGTCAGCCAGGTCGGACCACTCACGAAGATACAGGACCTCCACTTAACCCAGGAGGTGCACAGTCCCACCAGGGGAAATGCCCTGCTGAACCTGGTCCTGACCACAGGCAATGACCTGGTGAGCGGGCTGCGGGTGCTCGACCACCTGGGCGACAGTGATCATCACTTGCTGGGATTAACCATCCAGCGCAGGGTGTCAAGGGCCTGCAGCAAGGCAGCAGCCCTAGACTTCAAGAAGACCAACTTCAATGAGTTGAGGAGATAAGTGGGGGAGGCACTGGGGTCCCAGAAAGTAGGGGAACTGGGTGCCCAAGATGAGTGGTCATTCCTTAAGGAGATGATACTCAGAGCCCAAGGAGTGACCATCTCAACAAGAACCAAAGGGGGCAAGAGTGCCCAAAAGCCCCCCTGGCTCACCAAGGGCATTCGGGAATGCCTGATTGCCAAAAAGGAGGCGTACACCCCGTGGAAGGGAGGGGCTATCACCAAAGATATACCTCCACCAAAGGTATACCTCCACCACTCAGGTCTGTAGGGAGGCTGTTAGGAAAACTAAGGCAGATATGGAACTAGGGCTAGGATCAAGGACAACAAAAAGTCCTTTTTTAAATACATAGGGAGCATGAAGAAGGCCCCGGGTAATGTGGGGCTCCTGCAGGATACTCTAGGCAATCTGCTGGTTGCACCAGAGGAGAAAGCAGACCTTTTTAACAATTCCTTTGCCTCCATTTTTTTGTGCAGGGACTGGGACTCCCTCACCGAGATTTGGGATGGACTCAGGAGAGACTCCACCAGGCCTAGGGTCAGGGAGGACTGAGTTACTTCTGGAGGGGCTGGACACGTTCAGATTAGCAGGTCCAGACACTCTCCATCCCAGGTCGTTGAGGGAATTGGAAGTGGTTATCGTGGGGCCCCTGGCATGGCTTTATGAGCACTCGTGGTGCTCTGGCCAGGTGCTGGATGACTGGAAGAGGGCCAATGTGGTCCCCATCTTCAAAAAAGGGAGAGGGGAGGACCTGGGCAACTATAGGCCTGTTAGTCTTACTTCGATCCCAGGGAAGCTCTTTGAGAAGATTATCAAGGAGCACATCTGTGATGGCCAGCAGCGAGGATGATGCTCAGGGACAACCAGCATGGTTTCATTAGGGGCAGGTCCTGTCAGACCAACCTCATTGCCTTCTACGATCAGGTCACAAAATCATTGGACGCACGTGTCACGGTGGATGTAGTCTTTTTGGACTTCAGGAAGGCCTTTGACACTGGCTCCCACCCCATTCTCATTAAAAAGCTAGGTGACTGCAGCATTGATGCCTACAGTCAGATGGATTGCAAATTGGCTGAGGGGCTGTACGCAGGGAGTGGTGGTGGACGGGTCATTTTTGACCTGGAGGAATGTGGGCAGTGGGGTCCCCCAGGGCTCAGTTCTTGGACCTGCATTTTTCAATTTCTTTATTAGTGACTTGGACGAGCGGGTGAAAAGCACCCTGTTTAAATTCATGGACAACACCAAGATTTGGGGTGAGGTGGGCATGCCAGAAGAGAGGGACAGGATACAGCTGGACCTAAACAGGTTACAGGGGTGGGCAAATGAGAATAGGATGGGATTCAATACGGACAAGTGTAGTGTATTGCACTTGGGCAGTAAGAACCAGCAGCATGCCTATCGGCTGGGGAACTCCCTTCTCATAAGCACAGTGGCAGAAAGAGATCTTGGAGTCATTATTGACTCCAAGTTAAACATGAGCCACTAATGCGAGGACACGGTCAATAGGGCTAACTGTATCTTGTTGTGCATCCACAGATGCATCACAAGCAGGGCCAAGGAGATGATCCTCCCCCTCTACGCGACACTGGTCAGGCCACAGCTGGAGGACTGCGTCCAGTTCTGTGCGCCCCATTTCAGGAGGGATGTGAACAGCACGGAGAGGGTCCAGAGGAGGCCACTCGCATGGTCAGGGGGCAGCAGGGCAGGCCCTATGAGGAGAGGCTACGGGACCTGAACCTGTTCAGCCTCCACAAGAGAAGGCCGAGGGGGGGGTCTAGTGGCCGTCTATAAACTTACCGAGGGGATCAGCAGGGAATGGGAAAGACCTTGTTCCCCCGAGTGCCTCCCAGAGTAAAAAGGAATGACAGCCATAAGTTGTTAGAGGGTAGGTTCAGACTAGACATTAGAAGGCAATACTTCACTGTTAGGGCGGTTAGGATCTGGACCCAACTTCAAAGGGAAGTGGTGCTGCCTCCTACATTGGGGGTCTTTAAGAGAAGGCTTAATGATTACCTAGCTGGGGTCACTTGAACCCAGTTTTCTCTCCCATGGCAGGGAGTCGGACTAGAGGATCTGCAAGGTGCCTTCCGACCCTACCGACTATTGAATCTAAGAGCACTAGAATGTAGCATCTGCTTTAAGGATCTAGTAATGAATCAGTCATATCTGGGAAATGACAGTAGGAGAGTAGCTGGAAAAAGAAGAGAGGGGAAGCAAAGAGATCAGCAGTTCAACTCCAGCTCAGGTTAGGACAGCAATAGAAGTGTTATCATCTGATGATCACTGGTGAACCTTGTGAAACTAACTCTAGCATAGTCTTGAGTGAGTAGAGGTCCACAGCACATAATTCACCGGCACAGCTGCCAGAAGAGATGCCAAGAACCAAATATAATTGGAAAATTAAGAGCTCTTTTGGCCCTCCTGGTGCGTTGTGAAGAGTGGAGGATAATGTGTTGCTTGATGTGCCTCCGTCTGTGCTCTATGTTTTCTATGGAAGGAAGATTCCAGGCTCCAAGACTGTCAAGCCATCAACATTCAGGAAATTTATTTTATGGGTATGGTTACATTTAAAGAAAATAAAAGATTAATAAGTGATGGCTGCTGGAGACGGTGATGGCTACAGATGCTTAGTTTTCACCAGTAAAAACTGAGTATTATTTTGTGATTTGGCACCAATATTTTAGCAGCCTATAAAAGGTAAAGTCAGTACTATAGCCAGCCATTTGTACTGTACAAATAAGAGCTGTGAATGTATTCTGGAAGTAATGTCAAAGAGGACCAGATGGGAAATGAGCAACATTCATTCTGATTTGACAAAGACAGCTAACCCAGAACTCACATTAACATTTAGCATTCAGACTCCATTCAGAACAGATTCTCAACATCGTTTCCAAACAAAGGAAACTGAAGAAACTGCTCCTCTTTTGTGAATTACTATTCTTTTGAAATAGCAAAGGTTTGGCTTTTATCACAAGGTGTTGCATGTTTGGCCTGAAAGCTGTGCTTGCACCCCAAAATCCTACATTAGGGCAGCCAGCCAGACATATGCGTAGTGCTCTAACTCCCTATTTGAATGCACACATGGGTGTGAGGCACACCCATTCTGCTTTACTTTGTATTTTTGCTCCATAAGGACAGGGGGAAGATGCTAAATGCTAGACTTTAATTTTTAAAATATTAACTCCCTCTTGCCTATCCCAGGAGCAGTCAGGGTAGAACTAATGGGAAACTGGAAGGGAAAACATGGAAAATTATTGCCCAAAAATATTAGGGGGGGTTTTCTGAATCCAGCAGAGTGTGCAATATTATTATTAAACCAGGTGCCTTTCTTTTTTTTTCTTAAATGTAGAAAAGGGAATTCAATGGAAAGGATAAGCAAAATACTGAACTACTTTCTAAATTCTTATGGTCTTTTTTATTCCATCGTTTTACTTTCTTGGGTGTCTTTCCTGAGTAAGGAGTTCAGGATTCTCATGTGAAAGTTTTACCATTAATATATGAAGGCCAAAAATGCAAGGGTCCTACATTTGATCACATTGGAATGCCCTTGTTTATAGTGTTATGGGGACACCAACTAAAGTGGAGCAGGGTGTTCATTTAAAACCAGATCATTTATGAAAAATGCAATGCAACTCTCACGTCACACAAACAAACATATTGTCAGTGAATTCCTATTCTGTCACAGCGAAATCTAGAAATCTCGCTATATTTGATACTAAGCTTTTTCTAAATCTCTAAGTAAGTAAAAACCTGCAAAAAAAGAGTGAGGTTTGACCAGACTGTCATTATGGTTCGTTCTGGCTTTACAAATCTATACATCTGATAAAAATGTGTAGCTGTGAATTGCAAGTTGACCCTGTACAGAAATGTTTTATCTTGTGATCAAAGCATCTTCTTTAATGAATTATTTTAGGCTTTTAGCTGGGCTGTTATTATCCTATTTTCATGTTTTCACCAAAAGCTTTGTGGTAGTATAAGCCAGTAATCAGTGTGTAGAGGCCACCACAAATCATCTTTGTCTCTTGCAATATCCATATAATATATACAGATGGTATGTGAAGAAGTCAGTCTCAGAAGCAGAATAGGATCTCTAACTTTCCAAGTGAATGATCTGCCATTGATCTAAAGGAGCAGCTGTGCTAGCTGAGCTCAGCAGGGACTCTGTTATACTTGGGGCCGATGGAATTCTACAGCATTCCAGGGCTAATTTCTGCAGCAAGTGCAAGATAATTTTGTGACAGATTTTACCAAAATTTTCTGTACTCCTGTGGATGTGCCAACATGTAACCATCTGTGATTCTGCACCCACAGATCTCTACAATATTTCATACACACTGGCTTTTCACAAACCTGTCCAGCCACAGCGTTAACTAAGGAAATTATTGACTCCAAGATGAACATGGGCTGACAAAGCGAGGTCACAGTCGGCAGGGCTAACCACACCTTGTCGTGCATCCACAGGTGCAGCTCTAGCAGGGCCAAGGAGGTGATCCTCCCCCTCTATGCAACACTGGCCAGGCCACAGCTGGAGTACTGCATCCAGTTCTGGGCGCCGCACTTCAGGAGGGATGTGGACAGCATGGAGAGGGTCCAGAGGAGGCCACTCGCATGATCCGGGGACAACAGGGCAGACCCTACAATGAGAGACTGCGGGACCTGAACCTGTTCAGCCTCCACAAGAGAAGGCTGAGGGGGGACCTGGTGACTGTCTATAAACTCACTAGTGGGGACCAGAAGCGTTTGGGAGAGACCTTGTTTCCCCAAGCGCCCCCTGGTATGACAAGGAATAACAGCCATAAGTTGTTGGAGAGGAGGTTTAGATTAGACATCCGCAAGAACTACTTCACAGTCAGGGCAGCTAGGATCTGGAACCAACATCCAAGGGAAGTGGTGCTGGCTCCTACCCTGGGGGTCTTTAAGAGGAGGCTTGATGCCTACCTGGCTGGAGTCATTTGAGCCCAATTTTTCTCCTGCCCAGGCGGGTCAGACTTGAAGATCTACAAGGTCCCTTCCGACCCGACTTCTGTGATTCTATGAAATATTTGCCATGTCACTGATATAGTTTTCTCAGGACTCCTCGGAGTAGCGTTCACGACCATGAGTGACTGAAGGAGCCTTCGCTGGACCCTATGTAGAACCACTGCTAGTAATTCCTACCTACCTGCTCCCAGGAGGTATGAGTTAAGCCCTCATCTTGATGTTCATGTGAGTCAGGTTGTGCTCATGTTTCAGTGTATACCAGTCCAAGGATTTACTGCCTATCCAGCAATTTGAACAAAGTTAAGTTTCTGTATTATATAGAGGCTAGGGGTTGTTATTGTCAGGAAAAAAACAGCAAAGGAGAGAATCCCAACCTACAACCACGTGAGATATTGTATATTTAATATACCAGGGAATTGCTGAGATTTTCCTTATATATAAGTGCTCTCTGCAAAGCCAAGGTGGCAAATATTTGCAAAGAGCACTGTAATAAGACTGTGATGTCTTAATATTGCAGTCCAAGCAGCATCAAGCTTTATAGGAAAGAACGCAAGTAGTAATTCCAATTCAGAAACTCTGCTTGTAAAAGGCTTTTAAATAATATCCTTCCCCTTAACGAAATTACAGGCACAGTTTCCTCCTTTAATAGCACTCTTATGCTGGGTAATCTTGTTTTAGTTATGGTTTGTGATGGGAGGGTGCCGATAACTACTTTAGCTGTCCCCCCTGGAGTTTTCCTCACCGGGCTCCAGGAAGAGAGAGGTTTTTTGGTTTTTGTTGGGTTTTTTTTGGAAAGAGGAAGCCCTCATTTCCATTTGCTCTTAACAGAGAATAATGAACATTTTATTTGACTAGTAAGATAAAGCATAACACTGCATAAGCCTGGCACAGAGTCTTTCCTTTCCAATGAATTGTGTTATGTGGTCCACATTGTAGAAGTGTCCTTTTTATTTCCCTATCCACAATGCAACATTTCTTAAGGAGAGGATGGCAGGCACTGGCCAAAAGAAAGGCCAAAGGCTGCCTCTAATCCTTGCTGAAACAAGAGCTAACAGAGCAAAGGGTGGGAGGCAAGTGTTTGAATTCAAGATCACTGAGGCAATAATAGCCATTTCTCTGACATCCTACAAAAACTTAGTTTTGCAGTTGTCCAAATAAATGAACCCAGGAATCTTAATCCATTTGTGGCCACTGCTGTATGTGATAGTGTTGCTGTGTGGTCAACTTTGCAAAACAATGATGTAGAAATAGTCCTTCTTCTCTATTCTGCAGATTGATGCCACATAGGCAGCCCATGTGCCACTGAAGAGCTAATTGCAGGATCAGGGATCAGATCTGATCTTGCATGTACTCACTCAGTCAAATCTATTGACTCTAGTGCTAGAAATACATCTTTACTGCCATTAGCCCTATACATGCACAGCAACTAACTCCTATTCTTTCCTGAGCAGCAGCAGCAGGATGGTGCAGTTCTCATAACTTTCAACCCCTTTGATAGCAATAGGCTTAGATGAGTTTAGCTGAGGGGACAGTCTGATTTCTCCTAATTTGGCCCACAGAGACTTTACTGCTAGTGATGATGCGTAAGAAGCAAAGAAGTCAGAATGATTTTTAGATCCCATGATGAATTTGCAAGGCTGGCAGCCTGAACAACTTCTTTGCTTGTAAACTGAACACTTTGATATAATTTTTACTGAGGCCCAGCAAACTTGGAACATTAAAGTGCCGGTTTTATAATCAAAATAAAAGAGGAGGGACAGGTCTGCCAAAGGAACAAGGTGCACATTAAGTTAAATTACCCACCAAACTTCAGCTTCAAATACGTTTGTAACAGGTTCAGTGGGGAACACCTAAAACCATGATGTTGTTGCTGCTTTTAAACAGATCGGTTACAGTAGTGCGTAAGGACCAGCCCAGACTGGAGCTGTATCCTGTCAAGCGCTGTGCAGACACTGCGACCCCCGCCCCCTCTCGGTGCTTCCAATCTAAACAGCCAAGAGAAAGAGAGGCTGGGGGATGGGGTATAATCCACCAGCAGATTGAGCAGTGGGACAGGAGAGGTTAGGCCGTGAGATCAGCTACTTGGAAAGAAAAGTGCAGGTAGAGGTGAGTAAGAAGCTTTTCAGCTCATCTCCCGCCTGTCCTGGAAAGCACTCCTTCTCTCTGTCTTTCATATGCATGTGCTGTTGTCAGCAAGACCAGCACTCTCAGTGACCTCTTTCGTGGACCCACCAACATCCCAGGTAGGTTCCCTGGTGATGAGCGAGAAGGGTGACACACAGTGCTGGATTATGACATGTTGCGGCCCTAAGCTATGTCCATTTTAAGAGGCGCCATATGATGAAAAATAATCCATGAAATCCATTAAAATAGATTTTCATAACATTTTAAGATGAATGATTGCTACTTCTGCACAAATTTATGAACTTAATATTTATAATAACTCTTGAACCATATAGATATGTATATTTTTGTCATATTAGAATGAAAATGCCCAGGTTTTTTTTTTTCTTATTTAGAGGCCTCTCATATTGTGATGCCCTAAGCTGTAGTCTAAATATCTTAAGCCTAAATCCAGCACTGGTGATGCAGAAGCTTTTCCCACTGGTCCCCATGCTTGTTGGGCTTCTTGGTCAGACAGATTCTCTAGTAGATGATTAGGCTTGAGATTTTCCCCAGAGTGACCCCACTGGAGGGTCTTTCTCCCCTGTGGACTGCCTGATGCTAAAGTGTGAGCAGGTCATCAGTACCTCTAAACCACCGTCCATTCCACGTCCTGGTCTGAACCCAGTTTGTGCTTGTTCCAGTTAGAAAAGCTGGCAGTTGCCCTTTGCCTAGTTTCTTGATGAGCTTGGCCGGCAATGCTGGGGCATGGACTCATGCAAGATAGTAATCGGGTAGAACCAACCTACCTTGGGTGGTTTTTTTTTCACTTTTGGTCAGACAACTACATGCTTGAGGGTGGAAGGAAGGATTTCTTCCAGGAATGAAGCACTGGCTGTTTTGTCCATGAGCAGCACTGGTTGCCTTTTTTGATTGCATCTGAATAGGAGGAGATACAACAGGAAGCATGAGGAGGGGAGCGCGGCTGCCAAGTGGATCCCCACAGAGAGCAGGGCAACTGAGTTGCTTGCTGTAGGGCAGTGGTTTGTAAACCTGGTTCCAGGGCACCCTGCAGTTCCACGATACCTCGCTGGGGTTTTGTAAAGAGACAGGAGGTATCGGCAGAACCGGCAGGAAGGCAGTGCGCTACCATTGCTGAACTGAGTTTCCTGGTCAGTGCTCAGGATAGGGGTTGTGTGGCAGAGAAAATGATACGACAAGGTTCTGCGAGCAGGAAGTTTGAAAACCACTACTCTAGGGTGTTTAAGTTTTTTTAATCTACTTTTTATTTTCAAAGGTTTCATGGAAGAGAAGCATGTTAGGAATGAGTAGAGAAATGGGAAAACAACTGGGAGGGCATTTCCAAGAAAGAGCATGTTGACTCCTCCCATCCCTCAGAATTGGAAACCTGTAACACCAAGCTATACAGAGACCAATTAACTTATCGGGGCAGGCAGCTCAGGCTTTTACTGGCTAAAAACTAGGCCCAGGGCCCCAGCAGCAGAAAGTCAGCCAGGGGGAGGGAGGTTGCAGCAACAAGACACAGTTGCAGCTCCCTTTCTGCTTTGGGGCCTGCTGAGGCCAGTCCTCACCCGAGATGTGGGCAACAGCAGCTCAGGCAAGGAGGCAGTCAAGGACAAGCTGATTTGTTCCATCCTCTGTGCAATCTCTGGCAGGGGCCTCCTCTTCGCCAGAGGGCAAATATTGAAACTGTGCTTCCAAGTGGTAGTCCTAAAGGGGAGTGTCACTATCTGTCTTCTTGCAAGGTAGCAAAAGGGCACAGCAAATGGGCACAGCAGCCCCCTTGGCTCTCCAGAGAACTGGCGGACCTCCTGCATCTTAAAAGGAAGACCTACAAAGGACAGAGGACTGGAACCACCCCCGAGGAGGAATACTGTGCTCTAGTCTGAACCTGCAGAGAGAAAACCAGGAAAGCCAAGGCTGTGATGGAACTCCAGCTAGCTACAAATATCAAGGATAATACAAAGTCCTTTTTTAGATATGTGGGGAGCCAGAGGAAAATCAAGGGCAACATTGGACTCCTGCTAAACCAGATGGGACAACTGACAACCGATGCCCATGAAAAAGCAAACTTGCTAAATGGAAACTCTGCGTCAGTTTTTCATCAGTCCCATGGGACATCAGGGAGGCCCGGGTGAGGGAGATTCCTTACCCTCCATCAGTGCTGACCTTGTGAAGGAACACCTTGACAGGCTGGATACCTTCAAGTCAGCCGGCCCTGATGGGTTACACCCAAGGGTACTCAGGGAGCTGGCGAGCATCGTAGCCCAGCCCCTGGCACGGATCTTCAAGAACTCCTGGCGCTCTGGTGAAGTGCCGGATGGTTAGAAGAAGACTAATGTGGTGCCTATCTGCAAGAAAGGGAGGAAAGTGGATCTGGCTAACTACAGGCCCATCAGCCTGACCTCTATCCTGGGGAAGGTCTTGGAGAAGATTATCAAAGAAGCATCCTTAACAGGCTAGCTGACAGCAATATCCTGAGGGATACCCAGCATGGGTTTGTTGCGGGGAGATCTTGCTTGACCAATCTCATGTCCTTTTAGGACCAGGTGACTTATCACCTGGACAAGGGGGAAGAGATTGATGTCTTATATCTTGACTTTAAAAAAGCCTTCGATCTGATATCCCATGATCACCTCTTAGCAAAATGGGCTAGCTGTGGCCTTGACCTCACCACGATCCATTGGTTGGGGAACTGGCTCTGTGGTCTGACCCAGAGGGTGGTGACTGACGGAAGTCAGTCGTCTTGGTGTGCTGTGACCAGCCCTCAAGGCTCTGTCCTAGGTCCTATACTGTTTAACATCTTCATCAAAGATGTGGACATTGGTGTCAGAAGCGGATCCAGGCAGATCTTGACAGGCTCATGAAATGGGCAGATGAGAACCTGATGGTGTTTAACACCGAAAAATGCAAGGTTCTCCACCTTGGGAGGAAAAACCTGCAGCATGCTTATAGGCTCAACAGTGCTATGCTGGCTAGCACTACGGATGAAAGGGACTTGGGGGTCATGGTTGACCACAAGATGAATATGAGTCTTTAGTGTGATGCTATGGCTAGTAAAGTGACCAAAACGCTGGCTTGCATCCATAGATGCTTCTCAAGCAAATCCCAGGACGTCATTCTCCCCTTGTACTCGGCCTTGGTGAGGCTGCAGCTGGAGTACTGCATCCAGTTGTGGGCTCCACAATTCAAAAAGGATGTGGAGAAGCTTGAGAGAGTCCAGAGAAGAGCCACACTCATGATCAGAGGTCAGGAAATCAGACCTTATGATGACAGGCTGAGAGCCATGGGGCTCTTCAGCCTAGAAAAGCGCAGGCTCAGGGGTGATCTGGTGGCCACCTATAAGTTTATCGGGGCGACCACCAGGATCTGGGGGAACGTCTGTTCACCAGAGCGCTCCAAGGGATGACGAGATCAAACAGTCACAAACTCCTCCATGATCGATTCAGGCTGGACATAAGGAATAATTTCTTTACTGTCTGAGCCCCCAGGGTTTGGAACAGACTGCTGCCAGAGGTGGTTCAAGCACCTACTTTGAATGCCTTCAGGACACATTTGGATGCTTATCTTGCTGGGATCCTATGATCCCTGCTGACTTCCTGCCCATGGGGCAGGGGGCTGGACTTGATGGTCCTCCAGGGTCCCTTCCAGCCCAAATGTCTATGAAATCTATGAGATAAGCTCCATCCAGGAGATCAGCAACTTACCTTTAGTCCAACCAGAATGAATCCAGCCCCTTGTCTTGGGTTGCCAGTTGCTATAAACTAGCATCCTCATAAGCTGATGCTGCTTTGCTTTCAGGAAGAAAGCATGCTCGCTGAAAGTGAACCACAAGCAAGAGACAAATCATGGTCTGAATGGGAAGAAAATGGGAAAAAAACCCCAACAAATAGACAAAAACAATGTTTCTCTCAGTCTCAAGGGAAGAAGCACATTTTGATGCAGACAAATTCAGATGTATTTCACTTCAGAGTTTTCCAGGGGGAAAACCCTCTTCTCTGTTCCTGAGGAACTTTCCTTGTTCCAATTATTAGACTCAGCTCACAGTACTGTCCTTGTGAAGAATGAGAGGGAAATAATTTGTCACCGCTGGGTCTGTCCTGCAGGCAGCTGAACAGACCTGGTCCTTCTGTCCAGAAAGGCAAGGTTAACCTCTGCTCTCTCAAGCTTTGAATGAAAAAATGTCCACCCCAGCACAACTTCCAGTGTGATCCTTCTGCCCTCCACCCATTTCCCCGGGGTTAAGGGTTACTGTCTGGCGTGGCTTACTCCTACTGAATCAATCAGTTAGGATGTCTAAGGGAATTTTTGCGAAGTATCCCTTGTGTCTTCATAACCCACCAGGGGGAAATTCAGTGACTGTCAAGTGGTTAACTGGCCAGTCATCAACTGATTCCCTCCTTTAAGGTGCAAGTTGTGTGCATATCCCTGCATGAAATACTTCATGCAAATGATCTGATGAGCTGCGAGTTTTGCATATACCCATATACATTAAAAAACAGCATGTGAGGGGGTAGTGTTGAAAAGCACAAATCCTGCTCCAGAGAGCTGGGTGCAGGGAGGAGCGGGATTGCAGACAAACCCCACCCCGGTTCCTGCCAAAGGTGGTGCTGAGCCCCTCACGCCAATGTTCTCCATTTGCTGCTGAATGAAGTTCTGCTGAGTTCAAGATGGAAATGACTCCAAGTCCAGCGCAGTCTCTCCCAGGCCCCTTTCCACTGGCCCGTCCTCCTCCACACTTGGCGTCCTAGACCTGGATGCATGAGGAAGAACAGAAAGAGGTGGTAATAACGCACAGCTTCCAGGCTTTAAACTTCATCTCAATAATGGCTAATTGTGTGTAAATGAATACCCCGAGAGCAAAGATGAGGAACATCTGAGACCTCAGGAGGGTGGGGAAGAACCGCGAGCCCCTCCTCAGGCAGAGGCCAGTTGTCCTCCCATGCAGGAGGTATTGTATGCTGCTAGCTCAGCAGCTGGTGAAATGGCTGTCCTACTTAAAGCAAGGTAGAGTTGCATCTTTTACTTAAGTCGCAGAGGTATAGCACAAGCTTTCGTGAGTCCAAGCTCACTTTGGGACTCTGTTTCCTGAGACGGTGAGAGTGATGCATACAGTCACTGCACAGATGTTGGGGTGTAATGGTACCCGCTACCGGGATACCACTTAAGCTGGAGTAAGTAGTTGGGGCAGCAGCATTTAGTGACAGGGCAGCCTCAGTACCTTCTCCCTAGGCTCCAGCAGGTGAGGGATAGCAAGCTGGCAGGGAGCTTCCTACACCGAAGCAATCCCTTATTTCCTGGGGCAAGAAGTGCCAGCAAAGTGCCTGCATCTTCTGCACAACCCAGCCAGATGCATGAGAGTCAGGCTAGGCTATGAGATTGGGTGACAGTCTGGCTGGGCTGCAGGCATGGGAGTAACATGGGATGTGTCACACTCAGCAGCCTTGGACCTTGTAGGGGCACTGGATAGCACAGCTGATTGGGAGTGCGTTATAAACCTTTCACCTTTAAGTTGCTTGTTCAAATCTAGTCCCAAGGTCTTGGCCCTACGTGCTGCTTCAGGTGCCTACACCACAAATGGGTGCCTGATCAGGGCCCTTGCCAAGAGTGATAGAAAATGCGTCTTTTTCTGGGGTAGATTCTGCAATTGGTGCTGCTCATCCAATCATCTGCTTGCCTCACAAGTTTGAGTATAGGCCTGCTGGGGGCCCTGCTAAAGAACTGGTGATTTCAAAACAGCCCCCCTGGGACATCAGTCTGCATCACCAAAATCAGCACAATTGGTAGTCTCTATAGAGGAGACAAAGAATAAATAAGGGAGGCATTTTGGCTTCCGTCCTTAGCGATGGCTCCACTGGGACAGACCTGATGCAGATGGTTTGAGCAGTGAAGGAAGCTTCCCCTGCTTGTTCTTAGCTTGTCCTAGGACTACTGAGCTTCCTTCTCTGCAGCTAGTAACATGACATTTCCCTAAAGCACTGGAAAGCCTTTTTGTTTCTCACAGCACCTATGTGTTGTCAATAACTGTTCCAGACCCAGGCGTAACCAAACCGCTTTGTCTACAGGTAGAAGAAAAGAGTGCTATCCTGCAGCAGCTGAGAAACAGCAGCTATGGTGAAATGTGGAACAGAACAACAAAATGAAGTGTTAGGAAACCACTGTTGTGGCACAGTGAGAAATAGCTAAACTGGCAGGAAAGGCACAATCTGAACCAAGGAGAATGACTGGAAAATGGATGAGGTGAAGCTTTTCTTTCAAATGTGGTCACAGGCACAGATGATGCATTAAAGTGGGCCATCATCACAACTACACTGCGCAGGGCCAGACACAGGCATGGATGAACTGGGCGGCTGCCTGGGGCCTGGACAGAAAGAGGGCCCCAAAATGGTAATTTTTAAATTATTATTATTTCTGGCGAAGGGGGCCCTGATACTAAAAGCTCCCCTGGGGCTGCCGGGAGTCTCGGTACAGTGCTGACACTGTGTCCCGTACTCCTGGAGGGCCTGAATACCTCAGCATCCACAGAGGGGAAGCTGAGGCAGAGAGAGACTTGGGCGATAAAGGGGCCCTGTGGTAGAACAGGTCATTAGAGACACGGCTCAAAGTCCCAGCATACGTATATGGTGGGAACCCCGGGCTCATCTTGCTGCTTCTGCTGGAAAGAAGCAGAAAGTTGCTTTTAATGCTTGTTCATGATGAGCTGCAGAACCAGAATGGCCTTTGCTTCAAATATAGCTGGCTCCCACCTACCTTCTCACATCAGGAGGCACAGCTCTGTCTTAAGAAACCTCCCCACTGGCTGTCAGAAATCTCTGCATGCTGAAATGCAGTTTTCCCTTCCATGTAGGACTGGGGATGGGATTTAGATGGATGGGAAGATGGCATGGGCTGGGATTTAGTGGAGATTTTGCCTAGCAACCTTAAAACACCAGACTAGCTCCACTTCTGTTTCTCCTCCACTTCCTTTCCCTTCTGCTGAGAAATAACCCTAAGACATTTTTACAGGCAGCCGTATGTTTAGAGGAAGGAGATAAAGCCAAGGCTGTCTTAACCATTAGAGGTATAAGTGCTGCCATGGTGGAGGGCACCTTTTTGGGAAAAAACAGCATAAAAATGAAAATGACTGTTTTCTTCATTCCTGAGTCATTTGTTTGGCTGATGTGTAGAGGGGAAACCAGGCAGCCAAAGGTAGCCGTTTGTGGGGATGGAGGGGAAAAGGTTTCCTGAAGTGTGAGTCAGGTGAATAGGGACAGCTGTGGGGGTGGGTCCAGGACAGCAGGGGCACCGGGGCAGATTGTGGGAGTGGGAAAGATGGAACAGGGGAAGCGGGTCTGGAGATGGGCGAGCAGGAAAGTGACAGCAACAAGGGAAGCAAATCGAGCAGGAGGACTCTGGCGAGTGGCTGGCCAGCTGACACACATTTAGCAGCTGCTGCTGTGTCAGCCCAGGGAAGTAGTTGCAGCTGCATGCTGGCCATGAATAGCAGGAGGAGTGGTGTGCCGGCTGGCTGTCGGAGAGTCAGGCTGGGATCTGAAAAGAAAGGAGGAGGGTGGGCTCCGTGAAAGGGTTGCAGCACAGGGGGAATGCTACAGGCCTTTGATTTCTGACCTGTTTGTTCCCATTGTGCCCCCTTAGTGGCTCACCAGTACTACAGGGTTAATGAGGAGGGGAGGCTGCAGAAAATGCTAGGGCAGAAATGCTGATTTAGCCTCTGATAATGTATCCATGGCATTGCAGCTCTATACAGATAGGCCCCTTCGTGGTTGCCAATAGAGATCAAAACCACAGACCTCCGCTTTGCGGGCTACAGGAGAAATCCTCTTCTGCGCCACTTCTACAGTTTCAACCAGTCCCTGCAGGACATGATCACCCCACTGAGCCATGTGCCCTGTACGGGCCATGCACGACTCCCGCCATGCTGCAAGCGCTCGTGGATCCCCACCCACCGCCGACTGACTGCGCCTCCCCCGGGCCTGGGGAAATCCACCCTGCCGCTCCCCAAGGGCAAGGAGGACAACTTCCCCTCTACCTTTTGGGGCCTGGCAGACGCCAAAGGAAACCCTAGCCCGCCAGAAATGCAGACACCAGTCTCCTCAACCAGGCCTTTTTCCCCCCTTCCTTGGAGCAGTGGATCCCAGCCCTGCCACTGCCCAGAGACTTCTGCCAGCTGCTGCAAGTGGCAAAACGTCCAAACTCCGGGCGGGCTCCCAAGCATCAGGTCCAGGCTCCCGCAGGAGGAGGAGCAGCTGCCCTTCCCGCGGGGTGGGGCCGGGGCAGGTATGGGAGAGCGGGGTGGCCACGGAGGAAGACCCCCGCGAAATGGGGAGCAGTGGGACACCCGCCCCTGCTGCCAGGGGCTCCTGAGCCGGGCGGCGGCGCCGCCTCCCGCTCCCGGCTGCGGGCGCGGGGCCGGGGAGCCCCCGGGGCACGCAGCGCCCTCCCCGCGAGCGCGGGTTAGCGGAGCGCCGCTCGTGGCCACACCCGCCCGCTCCGGGCTGGGGCCCTTCCCCCTCATGAATATGAAGGCAGCGGCGCCGGTGACTAATGGGTAACGAAGCTGTCACTCCGGCACCTACTTGTTGGCCGCTCGCGCAGTCGAGGCGCAGAGAGCGGAGCCGCCCGCGGTGCAGCGCGGCCGCCGGCCCATGCCCCGCGCCTCCCGGCTCGGCCGCGCCGCGCCGCCCCCGCCCGCGGCCCGTGCAGCCCCGGCGGCCGATGCTGCTGCGAGCGGCGGGCGGTCCATGGCTTGTGTGTGAGCGCCCGGAGCAGCAGGCATGCGGGCTGGCGGCGGGCGGCGCCGGGCTGCCCTGGCTGCGGCGCTCCTGCTAACTTTGTGGGCGCAGGTAAGGCGCCGCGCGCCGGCGGCTGCTTCCCCGGGGGGCCTGCGATGCACCGGAGGGGGGGGGGGTGCAACGCACCCGGGGGGGACATCTGCAATGCACCGGGGTGGGCTTCTGCAGTGCACCTCGGGGGTCCTTTGCAAAAGCCGTCCTTTTGAAGGAAAATATTATTTCTTGCATTTGATTTTTTATTTAGTTTTTTTTTTTAATGCGTTTTTTGCCCCCCTTATTTGTTTTCTGTCTGGAGGCGTCGCAGGCCACGGGCTATTTCGAGCTGCAGCTGAGCTCGGTGCGCAATGTGAACGGCGAGCTGCTGAACGGCGAGTGCTGCGACGGCGCCAGGAGCCCCCAGAGCCGGGCGTGCGGCCGGGACGAGTGCGACACGTACGTGAAAGTCTGCCTCAAGGAATATCAGGCCAAGATCACGCTCGTCGGGCCGTGCAACTACGGCTCCGGATCTACCGCCGTGCTGGGTGGGAATACTTTTTATTTGAACGGCAACCGATACTCCCATCAGGGCCGGAGCTCCGACGGGGGCAGGATTGTGATACCTTTCCAGTTCGCCTGGCCGGTAGGTTGCTTCCTCCCCCCTCGCCGGGCTCCGGGGGCTCCGCCTGCCCCGCGGGGGTGCATCGCGGGGTGCTTTCTCCTGGGAGGCTGTTCCTGGTGCCTGCAGCGGGCGGCGCGTGCCCTCCGCTTGCCGGCGCGCGAGGGGGCGTGCTGCTCCGGGGCGCGCACATGGGGCTGCCGCCCAGGTGCGCCCCCGTCGCGCGCGGCCGCTGGGGGCGGGAAGGCAGGAGGCCGCGCAACAGGTTGCGACCCGCCGGGCCGGCCGGCAGCTCCCGCCCCTGCGAGCGCCCGGCGGCGGCGCGGCGCGGCGCGGCGGCCGGGGCTGCCCCCAGCAGGGGGCGCTGCAGGGCTCCGCGCGTGCCGCCGGCCAGGGCGGGACTGGGCGGGGGGAGCCGGCGCGTGCTGCGAGGGGCGGGGCGGGGCGGGGCGGCTCTCGCGCGCCCTCAGCGACCGTTGGGCGCGAGGAGGCGGCGCGGCCCTTGCCCGCGCGCGGAGGGGTCTCCTCAGCGCTGCACCCCTGGGCCCGGCACGTGGGGCGGGCGGGGAAGGAGCGGGGGAGAAGCGATGGCTCCAAGCACGCGCCCCTGGTTTGCATGCGCCCCTCACGGGACCCTAAGTGTGCGCGCGCACACATGGTGCATGCACTCCTCACAGGACCCCGGGTACACGCGTGCACTCGGGCAGCTTGCATGCACTATTGACAACACCCCGAGTGCGCGCACGCGCCCCTGGTGGGACCCTGAGTGTGCGCACATGTATAGCTTGCATACGCTCCTGAGGGGACCCCAAGCGTGTGTGCGTGCACACACCTTTCCTGTGCTGATGGGGACCCCAAGTGCATACGTGGACATGCACAGCTTGCATGTACTCTCGACAAGACCCCAAGCGTGCACGCACACACCTTGCATTCACTCCTGAGAAGACCCCAAGTGCACACGCGGGAGCTTGCACGTGCTCCTGATGGGACCTTAAGTGTGTGCGGACATGCACCTTGCACGCGCTCCTGGTGGGACCTAGGGCTGGATTGGGGTCTGGGTGCCTCAACCCCTGCACAGCATCTTGTTCTGCCCCAGGTTGTGCCCCTAGTCTTCTCCAGCTGAGTGGCTGTTACCCCTCCACACACCAGTTTTTTTTCCAAACTGGGGCTTTGGGGATGGGAATTGTTAGGTTCTTGGTGAAGCCTGTGCTGTAATGGTAGCACAGCTTCAATGGGATGCATGCCGGATATTGGCGCATGATCCCCGATTAGGGAGATGCTAGAAAATAGGATTTTTCTCTAGTCGTATCTTGCAATGCAAAGCTGGCACTATCTCTGCTTTTGTTGTCTGGGTGTCAGTCACTGAAAATGTTTCAATCATGAGCCCTGTCTGTAACTTGAAGGAACAAATCCTGCAAAATTTTAAAATCTGGGCAGTGCTGAAGTCTCTTCCTCTTAAGGCTCGCACCTCCACTGAGAGATTCCCCTTCTCTGTCTTAGGCAGGCTGAGGCTCTGCAATAAAGGAGGGAGCAGGGGTGCTTCTGATTTTAGAAGGACAAGTACATTATTTTTAATGGTGAAAGCTAGATGAAGGATTTTCAGAGCATGTGAGATTTACAAGGTTGTTCTGGTTTTACTAGTGAAGTTATAAGGCCTGTGCTGGCTGCGTAGTTCTGCTGAGTTGTCGGGGTTCCTGTCAATGGGGGTATGGTGTCTCATGCAAAAGGAAAAATGTCTCTAAAACGTTAATCCAAGTGTTGGGTGTGGCACTTCTTAAGTGAGCTGTAAAATTTAGGCAAGGAAGAAATCCTAGATTTGACTGAGCAACAAAGTTCAGTAACGTTCACATCTCAGATCACAAATGATCTCGGTGAAGAAGTGGAGGCTGTTTAGCTCACTGTTTTAATTTACCAGTTTCTAGTACTGATACTTGAAACAGGCAGGGAATTGGCTAATCCTTTTAATACAGGTTCCTGCGGCCTGCCCTTCTATTCTTGTCTGTCAGAATAAGCACACTCTTAGCTTGCAGCTGCCAGATATTATGTTCCTCTTTCCTGGATGAACCTTAAATGTTTTACGGCTCATAGTTCTGCAGGTGAATTTAGTGCAGTATGTCTGGTGCACAAGCAGCATGCCTTCCATTAAAGTTCTTGTACTACTGCACCTCACCACTCTGTGAAATCACTGTTGCCGAAACATTTAGTGTCTTTATTTCCATTTTTTTTTTTTTTTTTGCAGCTGTTGCAAACCAACCTGTAATTCATTTAAACTTTGCAGCCGGGCACAAAATGCGTTCTGGTGGGTGGCTAGCATTTGATTTTGGAAGGTATACTGAGCACTTTTCCTGCCCACCCTTAACGCTAAAAATAACTGTAGACTTGCTGCCTGGCAGTTTTCAGAACTCCCCAGGCTTTATTGTAGCCTGCATAGAAACTTTTATATCTGTCTCATACACTGTAGTCTCTTCCTGAGTGATCTCATTGTAGCTTACTGTCAAGTCTGATCATGGAGAATAGTGGACATCAGTGACAAGCTGTATAGTAAGGCACGTAATGAGTGCAGGCTCTGTTCCAGTTAGATATTATTTCTAGCATCTATATCAAAATATAGCTTAACATCAAAAAGTTTTTAACTTTGGTTTGCGCTTGTTGCTGAGTCAAGTCAAAATAGAGGCACCATTTAAAACTTTCTCAACTGTTTTGATTTTTTGTTTTTTTGTTTTTTAACTTTTTATGTGGAGTGTTTTGTTTTGTTTTGTTTTTTTTATTGTAGTCTTGGTGTTGTGGCCTAAAAATTAGCCCAGTGGCACTTGTACAACAGTGTAAAGGATTACCTTTTATCAACCAAGCTGGAAGAGAGGCACATTCTTGTGCCTTAGTGGTAATGTTGATCAGTTTGGTATGCATTTGGCTTTACATAGGATTTTTTTTAAGCCCCTAAATCAATCCTATTCAAAATGTTTTAGATTGGAAAACACAAACTTAATATAAACCACATTTGATGCACGTGGATGTCCTACTGACCACTGATGGAAGGTTCACTTGCTCATGGCAGCAGACTAACATTAACATTGATTGGTCACAGCAGTATGGGCCCTGAAGGATGTATGGCATTGGTCTGCCTCTCCCACTCTCTTGTCGCAAGCTAGCAGCAGCTGGAAAGTAAATGATCAGTGCTAGTTACAGAAAGCACCGTCTTAATTGTTAAAGACTACTTAGTTAACCTAAATTGCAGTTCTAGTTTTTCATATTTAAACAATCCCTTTTTTTAATAAAAAAGAATATAGTCTTAGTCTGAGGTATGACATGCCTATTGTATGAAGCTATAGCACCCAATTTCAGAGATGCTTAGAACTTGATATGAACTGTCAGTTATGATGCTTATTTGTCACTTCCTGACTCTTTTTTTTTTTTTTTTTTTTTTTAAACATCACTAGTCTGATCTCCTTTCTGTAAGTGAAGGTTGAAATATTGCCAGAAGTCCTTTAAAATTGCTACCTTGGGATACATCTTCTGCATAAATTTAGCAGTGGGAGAAGCTGAACAGCTAGAACAATGCAGCTGTCTTTTTCACCCACCTACCTCTCTTCTCCCTTCCCTCATGCTCTAAAATTTGAGAAGATGAACACGTGGAAAGAGAATATCAATAAACAAATTTCACTTGGTTTAAAATAAGATAAATATTAAAACTATATTTTTTGTATTTGGAATATTAAGGAACTGTTCTACATAATTTAGAATTATCCAGCAGGGTCTTCAGTACCATTGGCATTGCACCTTTTAAATACAAAATAAAATAGAAGTTGTTTGACTAATATTGGGACTAACATGCCCCCAAAAGCAAACCTTGTCAGTAATCTTCAGAGTGTAAATTGTTCAGAGGTAGAATGTGACTTGGGTTCTACTTGCACAGCTTCATCTCTTGGTCAGTGTAAAAATGAATCTGCTTTCAAAAGTTTGACTTTTTTTTTTAAACATGCTTTGAACTGTTCAGTTCTTTGAATGTCAAATGTACTACATGGAACTTTGCACTAGTGGGTGCTGCCTGTATCAAGATCGTTGGAAACGTCAATTTTAATGTCACTCCACCTCTTGCTACACAACATGCCCTTCATATCTTCGCCAGTGTTTATGCTCTTCGCCAGTGTTTATGCTGGAATAAGTTGTCATGGCAACTGTAAGTGACATGTTGCTAACTATTAACACTTCACTTCAATTATTGCTGCATAAACCCTGTTCCTTTTTTCCCCACCCCCAGTCATGAGTTCACGTGTGGCTTTTTTAATATAACTTTTATATTGGCAGCAAGTCCCTGATTTAAGACACAAGAGAAAATAAGTGATGGGGTAGCTTTTCAGATTTTTAATGCATCTAATATTTGGGGGAAATTGTTTTGTAAATACTGCTCCTGCATTCTTGCAATTTATGCCTTTTTAATTTTTAAAATTGGTCTGTAGCTCTATTTGGACTATCAAATATTAGCATCTCTATACTACTATTTTGTTGGCAGTTAGCTCTGGTGGTTAGAGCAGAGGACTGGACTTTGGGTCGCTTATTAATGACTTTGACATTTGTAAAACTAAGTTTTTGTAAGGAATTCCTGAGATTTATAGTTAAAAGGTGGTAATTATAATGCTGGGTAAAAATAAATTATCAAGAGCTGGGTTATGGCTTTGAGTCAAAAAGGGAGGGATGCGTTTTCCTCACTTGCATGGTTTTGGGGCTGTTTGAGCCTTTTACAAAAGGGACGGCAAACTTCCTTCCCTTGCCTCCATCCTTTCTAGGATTTCAAATTGTATCTGTAAGTTTTGCCAAGAAAGTGGACATAGATCATGTTCTGGAGAGATCTGGTTTAATGCTGGAAAAAAATATGCACTGAACTAACTTGTAAGAAATGGGTTCTCATAAACTAACAGGGGACTAACTTGTACTGATGACCATGATTTCTCAATCCATTAATTAGGATGAACACTTTTCAATTAGGTTATGAACAGTTGCTCTCCTCTTGAATGAAATTTTGTCTTTATCCACTGTAGTGGGAGAGATCCCTGAAAAGCCAGCTGGAAGCCAACAGAGTGGTGCCTGGCTAAGCTGAATGCCACAATTCAAATTGTGGTCCTGTGGGTACATGGATGTTAGCATTTCTTCTTGGTGCCAAGAAAAGGGTTGGGGGAGGGACGAGGGGAAGAGTATGGTGCATGTATGTGTGTGCCCTATAAAACTTGCTGTTTTTCTGCACCAGGCGCCCTAAACATTGATCCTGTATCTGGGACCCCATTTAAAGATAGTAGGATTCATTTGCATAACTAACAGGTCTCGATGTTCAAAAGTTTTTTAGAAGAGAAAATGGTTTCTTACAGAGGTGTGTGCATGTGGCATAATAGACACAACTACCTTGCTTTTCTGGACAGCCGTTTATCAGACCCCTTGAGTGTGATAGATAGTTGCTGGTTTTTGTTTGTTTCTTGGTATGACAAAAATGGAGCGCCAGAGTCATATTTCACATTGGGCAGAGCTGAACCGGGATGGAGATGGGTTGTTGAGGGCAATGAAAGATGGGGCATTCAGTAACTATGTGATTTGCAGTCTGTGCAGGGGCACTGCATTCCCAAGTGGCACTTGATGTCAGGCCTGTTTGATGCAGGAGTGGCCATAGCTGGTTCGGAGTCTATTGAAGCAGACCCAAGAGAGTCTGTCTAAATCTGAAGCTGGAAGGTCTTGTAGAGGGGTTTGGGATAAATGTTTTGAGTCTGCAGTTTTTGGAGGTCCATCATTCTTCCCATAGTTGTACAGTGGAGTCATCTGGGGAAAAAAAACTGGAAATAGAGTTCAAGTGGGCAGTGCAGGATTTCCTGGTTTGGAGGCGCTGCTGGACTGGAGGGTCTGAGAAGGTGTGCTGAGTAGGTAGTGAAAGCATGAGAAATTCAGAGTGCTGAGGTTTGGAGATGGAGAGATTGTGATCAGAGTGGGCTGATTCTTTCTCCTTGTGCCATGTGGTCGGCAGCTTGTCTAGAACATTCAAGCCAAGTAAAGATTGATGTCCAGCCTCTTTTCCCCGCAATTAGCTACTTTCAGAATTTGCCAGAGTAAGGTATGCTCTACAGTTCTGAAATGTGACTAATGTGCCTGGGATATTTGTGTTTTCAGCTGCTTGAATTTAACCTAGGTATCTTCTGCATTGAAGATTTGTAGTGCAGAGGCCTGTACCTTCAGGAATGTTGAGCTCTTTATTGCATGGGGTACCACTTGTTATGATGGTGAATCTCATCCACATATCTGCAAGTGTCCTACCTTGAATGAAAGCATGAATTAAGAGTATGTAATGTATAATGAACAAGACTGCGTCAGTATGGTTTTCTAAGCAACTGTTCTGCAACAAGGAACCTCACTTTGGAAGTGGCGCATCAAGTTTATGCCTTCAGAATTGAAATGTAAAACCCACCACTTTCTTGCTAGTTGTCCATCAAGCCTGTTGAAATTACTTTTCCAAAAACAAAACAAACGAAGGAAAACCTTCCATCCGTAACAGAAAGTAAAGGAGGGAATGAGGGAAGGGTGTGCGAGTCCCCTGTCAAATTGTATAATTCTCAGATATCATAGCAATAAGTGCAGCAAGAGTGCATTAAATGAACAAAGCGGTTATAATGGGAGACTAATATGGAAGTGGTGTAGGTGGTAGCTTAATATTGCTTGATAAGCTACATTAAATATTTATGTTGAATAATATGCCTGCAGTCCGAGTGTCTTTCCAGATGGAAGCCTGTGTTGATAACAAAGCTTCTTTTATAAACTCTTAAACAAAAGAAATATTTTCTTTTATAAACTCTCTCAAATGAAATACGTTTCTCTTAACTGGTACCTTACTATTGGTGTTTTCAGATTGCCCAGTCAAAATATTCTAGAGGCATTGCACTGAATATTACAAGAGACTGTCACAACTCTAAACCTTACAAGGACATGCTCTCTGCTAGTAGCCTCAAACAGTGTATCTAGAGGCACCTATGACTATTGATGGATGTGCACCTAAAACCGTCATCCCTTTCTTTCTGTACTCTGACAAATAGGTTGAGCCCTGAGACTTGCTACCAAACTGGCTCCCCTCTATTGGTTTAGCTTGGAGAAATTTTCACTTGTGTTTAAATAAGTATATGTGGCACTAGTTGAGTAAATATGAAACAGCCCTTCAAATCTGAATTCAAACAAATCTAAAATGTTTCAGTCCTGCCTACTTAATGTAGTAATGATTTAGGGACTGCCTTTCAGAAATCCTGAGTGCTAATGACACAGTTTTACTGTAGTTATTGCAGATGCTACATGTAATGATACAAATCCTTAGTTATGAGCACTTCAAAAATGCATTTTAAAGGGATTTGCTGGCATGTTCTGTGTGCCAACAGCTATTTGTGTTTTGCACAGAACCGCAGATCTTAAGCTGATTTTTTTTTTTTTTTTCCATGAAAAGACTGAAAAAATGTCTTGCAAGTTTTAGTGGCGAGATGAATAATACATCAACAGACATGTTTAAGTCATTGATATGACTGACAACTAATGTCCAGTCAGCACACTGGAATAGTTTATAGACGAGACCAGCTGTGTTTTTATAAGTTAAAATGCAGTTGTTTTAGGTAACTGTTTGTTCAAGGCAAAAACAGCTTCCCCTGGTCACATTCTGTTATTCTGAGTGTTGCCTATTTCATCATAAAAGTACTACTTTGATCCTGTGAAGCTCTAAGATATCAGAAATAGAATTCAACCCATATCTCTTACAGACTTGACTCGGTGCCTCATGGGTTTTACAGTGTTAACCTGAGTACTGTTTGTATTTGTGAATATGTATGAAGAAATGTATACAGCTTGCCAAAATGAGTCTGTTGGAGTTGAGTTACTTTGCAGTTTGTCATGTAGGCAGGAATAGTCTGATCAAAAATGACTGGTCCCTGTACCTCCAGAATCAGAAGTACTTCAACACATGGCTTGAACTATTAACTTGATAATAGCAATCGGGTAACTCAAAGTAATCGTTGCTTTTGCGGGGAAGAGGGACAAGATATATTTCCTTGAGACAGCTAATCTGGCAGAACTTTTAAAATGTAAAATCTTGATCCTTTTAATGCCTGCAATAGACTGTATAGAAATGTAAATAGATGTGATATTAACTTCACTCTGCCGACAGTTGTGTATACTCTCGTGCTTATAGGCTTGTCTTCTATCACTCCACACCCCCGGTCCCCCAAAGGAAACTGGCAGTCTTGTGCCCACCTTTGTATAGACACTGCTTGGAAAGCATGGAGCAGAAACAAGCAATGAAATGACCTGTTGGGATGGGGAGAGTAAAGAAAATAAATAAATAAATAAGGCTAATGTGGTGTTGGAGAGCAGCTTACTTCTGCTGCTTTTTCTTCCGGCTCTTTTGGGAACTAGCAGCAACCAGAGGCTTGTGAATGGCAGTTGGGGGAAGGAGGGGGGGATAATCTTTTTCAGGAGCAGAATCATGGAGGTTGAGCACTGTGGATCCAGCTTCACACAACTTTAGTTAGAAGCTTGTATGAAAAATAAAATGGGGGGGTGGGGGAGGGATCAGGGCTGGTTCCTAATGCCCATTCCCTATTCAATGGGTACGTCAGGGTGGTGAGCTCTGGACCTGGAGGATGGCATTGGCCTTACGGCTGTAGGCATTAAGCAGGAACACCCCCCACTCCCCTTTTTAAGGCAGTTGATGTGTACCGCTGAAAACTCTTGGAAGAGTTCTGGAATGGAGGCTATCAAAAGTCACGTATGGTTTTGAATGTGTGTCCCCAGTTTGTAATCTTAAATGTCTTCTGTTCAAACTCCTATTTGAATAATTGCATTCTTCCTGCCCGAGTTGCTTTCTGCTAAAAAGTAGAGGGTAAGTGTTAAAAAGGTTTCTCATGTTAATCACCAGAGCCAGGTACAGGCATTACACTTTTACTGATATAAATAATTGGAAACTGGTCTATACCCATAACGGAACAGAAATTTGGCGCTCACAGGCTAGTATAAAAATGGTGGGACACATTTAAGATTTGTCCCCCCCCCCACCCCCCCCCCCCCCCCCCCAGTGAATGCATATTGTTTGCTATTGATCTAAATTATGCCACTTACAGAAAACTGTGACTCTTGGAGCTCTTCTGCCTTGGGCTTTGAATGTCTGTACACAGCCCAGAAGTGGCTGCATTAAATGGAGGATGCAATGACCCACCATCCCTACATGCATCTCAAAGGGTTTTGAAATCTCAAATGTACTTGGGTATTCAAGGTGATGAGGTTTTTTGTTAACTGGGAAGTAAGTCCTTTTGATGCTTTTCATATACAGACATATTCTCTTTCTCATTATGAAATTATTTGTTCTTTTGTGAATTGGGTTAGATTCCACTTGTAGTGCCTGCCTTCTAAAGGCTCCAGGTATGGGTGCCTAATCCTGCCCTCGTGAGTAGCGTGAGTAGCTTGGCTTTAAATGTTTTTATTTTTGAATGATATATTTCAGGAGTTAGAACATCGGTTGTTGTTGAATAGCTTTTCTGATAGCTGAACGTTAGGAGGAACTCTCAGCTGAAAGGTTGAGCAGACATGAATATTATGGATGGCTAAAATTACTGTTTGTTTGCTAATAGCAGTTAGAAACCTGAATTGGATGAAAGGGGCATGGCATCTCAAGGCTAAATGACAATCTTGGCTTTACTTGATTAGAGCTTGTACAGGTTGCTAAGAAACGGACTAATAGTCCTTGAGTAACCAATTATATGCCCCCTGGACAGATGCACCAGGTGCTTGTTCTCTTAAGTGCCTGTATGTGACTTTTTTTTTTTGTTCTTTTAAACCTGGGGTATGACTGGAGTATTAATAAGCAAGTTTCAATCTATTTATACCCTATTTCAAGTTTTAGAAAAGTTTTGTCAGCCTTGAGAGTATCTCCGGTAGATGCATTTAGTGATGGCTTTTATTCCGTCTATACAGAAGTGTATGATTCTATGAACTGCACTACTAAAATAAAACTGCAGGAGAAAATGGTGGCCCTTCAAAAACAACTTGTATTTCTAAAAACTGGAAACATGCAGCTCTCCTTCAAACTCTCATTGAAGGGACTGCTGCACTTGAGGCTTGATATACTCTACATGTGTATCTCTCAATTTTTTTGTTTTAAATAGTTGGATTTATATCGGCCGTTTCAGGGCAGAAATCTGCAGAAAATGGCTTGCTCTTCACTTGAAGTGAGTGGTATTTGGCGTAGGTGTTTGTGCTCTGCCTTCCATTCAGTAACTTTCAGGTAGCATCTCTTAAATCTGGTCATTGTGCATGGAACAGCATTAGGATTCTGGAGTTCATCTTGTCAGAAATGTGCTTAACATTACTATTTTATACTAAATACTAAGACAGGAATGGCTTGAGGTAAAGCTGATGCCTTTTTAATAAAGTTTCAGTATTAGTATGTAATCAATTAAGCCTAGTTTTTGGTATCTTGAGCGTTTACTGTGTATTCTTACTCATTGGCTCCCTGGTCTTTCAGGGTCTTTACCATACTAAGACCACTAGTAGAAAAGGTCACTCTTCTTGCCTGTGCAGAACAAATTTCTACATTTCCCCTCCTCCTTCCCACGGTGTCATCTGAAAAACATACCACCACACTCCGTTGGTGACAAGTGTGTAAAAGTGTTGGCATTCTTGAGGCTTGCCTGCGTGAACTGGGGACCTGCATCTCCAACGTTCATGATGGGCTACCAAAAAACTAATCTTTCTTAAACATTAAAAGAGCAAATACTTCAGTTGTCCAGGGAGTGGAGGAGGGAAAGCGTGTATAACTAGGGGATCTACTCAATTTATGACTGTGTGCAGAGTTGCCTGGGGGTTGGGGGGCAAAAGGCAGTCGTCTCTGCCCATCTGTGGTGGGGGGCGGGACTGTTGGGGCTCCTCAGCCAGTCAGTGGCTGGGGAGGCTCGCTGTGAAAAAACGATAAAAATGGCATGTGGCCCATGACCTGTTTCTTTTCTTTTGTTTTCTTTAAGTAGATCATATATTCAAAAGGAACAGTGCACAGGGAAATGCATATTTGAATAGGGAAACAATGTCAGTGTCCCCAAATTTCTAATGGCCTCATCAATTTAAGGTGCCTGACAAGATTTATGTATGCATACTGGATACAAAGGAGAAACGGTAGGGTCGCTGGCCTTGTCTTCTTTCACAGGGAGATGGCATCTAACAGAAAAACCAAGTTCTAGTTTTAATCTCGAGTAACACCTTCAGGTTTGAATGGTTTGAAGTGTCAGGATGCTGAGAAGGGGAGATGTTTATGCACTCCAGAGAAAAAACACTTCATGCTTTGTAGTGCCTTCTGTGTCCGAGGCTCTCAGCTTTCTACTTAATAGCATCAGAGTAGAGTTGTGCAGTTGTGTTGTTGTTAAGTAGGCACATGCCCCTTTACTACAGACAGGCCGCTAGATGACTCGCCCAAGGTTAATCGGCATCAGTGGCGACTTAGGAAAATCCAACGTGAGATTCTGCCTTCCCTCAGGAGAAATTGCCACCCATGGTTTTATATCGTAATTATCATAAACATGCTAATCGGCAGAATTTATTTAAAATCTTAAGTTTGAAAAAGGCACCTGGAGAAGGTAAAATAACTATAAAGAATTGGTGACAAACTGATCGATGCTTTCTTTAAATGCTGAAACTTCAGTTTTTACCAGCGGTCCCCAGTGGGGTAGTGGGAATTGGTTTTTGAGTTCTGTGAGACTAGATTTGACTCAGCAAGGTTAAGCTGAATAATTAGTAGTGATGAAGAACTGCTGGTGTCTAATTAAAGTTATCAATGGGGTGCTTGGTCATATTACAGAAGCAATAGCAATGGCATCCATCTGGAAACTACTTAGAGGCCAACGCTTGCAAACCTTTGGAAGTTTACTGAACTAATCTGATCCACTCGGAATAGGGCTGGTTCATTTTGCTAGGAAAGAATGGGGGAAGCATTTCAGTTTGACTTCTCTACATGTAGTTTTGCATGGGCTTTTTTTTTTTTCTTATTTCAGAGAAGCTTTGTTGTAAACTGCTGTTGGAACACCTTAGGCTTAAGGGAGAAAGTTGTTTTAGGGGTAAATGGAGTATCACAAGGACTACATCCAGCGAACTGTATTCACATTTTATGCTATCTAGTAAGACATGGTGGCTATGTAATGCTTTAAAAAACTAGGCTTGTATTCCTATGTACTGTGCAATTTGCTCTCTGTACAGATATACATACTGACCACTATATCAGACTTAAATTGAATAGACTCCTAGGCCACATCCAGATGAGCATGGCACGCATCCAGATGGGTATGGCCAGGTGTGTCTGCTGTGCCACACACAGCATGTTCAGCTGTTCTCCACACTGCAAGGGAGCAGTGGATATTCAGCAGTCAAAAAAATCTGTGCAAAAAGGTGGAGCAGTCATGCGGGGACAGCATGCACTACTCAATACCAGAGCGTGGCTGGCTGGAGTTGCATTCCAGCTGCCGGCCAGGCTCCCAGCGGCAGGATTGCTGCTGCTGCAGTCCTAGGACCCCAGGTAAGGCTGCTGGGTCCAGCACAGTGCTGCTTCCCCACAGCTTCCCCAACCCCACCTGGGGTAACCTGTCATGTGTTGGGGACAAGGAGTGGCAGTACAAGGTGTGCAGTTGCTGATTGTCACTGAGGAACCAAATGTCCACGCTTGTGTGGATGTAGCCCTATCAACTGTTATATATTACAGATTTAGCTTTACTTAGGTGTATCAGAATAATACCCTTTCATACTGGCAAAAATGCATACTGCTTATTGGCTGTTACTTGTAATGTTCTCACAGTTATCAAATACAGTGTAGTGCTTAGTGCCAAAAATCTGTGGTAACTTCTTTTTGTAGTAGATGTGGGTGTGATTGCTTCAATAAAGTAGTGTTTGGAAGACTAAATTCTTACCACCTTGTTCCCGAAATGCATGCTTTTAGTTTGGTACTATGCCCTACACACTTGATTTTGCCGTATAATTAGATTAACTGCTCAGAGGCTCAGTTGTGAATGAACATACCCTCTTGCACTGGGCAGCAAGGTGCCCCTTAAGCCCCTGTTTTGAATTACTTGTATTGTCATGTAATTCAAGTTGAATTACATGGATAAGAGCAGCTCTTGTGGGGTAGCTTATTTCCCCTCCTGCACAAATTGGTGCAGTGTAGGCAGGACCTTGGGCTATATTTTTAATGTGCTGGACCACACAGCTGAATAGTATAGGTAGGTAAAGGGCACTGCTACACATGGAATTAAAATAAGCTGTCTCTAGACCAGAAGTATCTGGGGGAGTATAGGGGAACTGAAACTGAGGGGTTTTTTGGTCCCTCTGCTGCTTGAGGGCAAGCATGGTGGCACTGTCTCTTATTCTGCCTTGGAAGTTCCATTATTTGAAGCTGATTAAATTGCTGTTTTTGTAAATCAAAGGTTACAATGGAGTAAAAATAGATCTCTCGCCTATTGGATATATGCATGCGTCTCTTTCTTAGAAGCTGAATTAATATTATTTTTAGTGTGTCTGTTAGAACATGGCTGCCAAATGCTGCTTAAAATGACCAGGGGTTAAAAATATCTTCTCAGTTACTAAAACTTTTGACATGCATTTGAAAAACAATAATGGATGTATTCTTTAATTTTTTTTTTTATATCGGATACTTTTAAGGTATATGCTTTCAGTAGAAAATTGAATACATGCAGGTGTACTTTGTTTAAAATAGTAATTAAAGTATGTTGTTACACAGCTAGCTTAATTGCCTCTTGACTTCAAGTTGAAATTCTACTGCTTGAAATTATAATGATGCACTGCTTGAAATGCCCATGGGACATTATAATATCAATGTACATGGAGCTAATGGGGGGAGGGGAAGAACAGTATTTATTACTAGTTCATCTCTGAATTCTCAAATTAACATAAAATAAGCCTTGTATAAATGATTCATAGAAAAGTAGGGCTGGAAGAGCCCCTAGGAGGTTATTAGTCCAGCCCCCTTTTCAAGGCAGGATCATCCCTATTGAAACTGTTCCAGATGAGAAGTGGAAGTCCACAACCTCTCTGTGTAATCTTTTATAGTACTTAACCATCCTTGCAGTGGGAATATTCTTCCAACTGATATTTCCCATGCTGCAATTTTAAGACCATTGCTCCTAGTCCTGTCCCCTGTGGCCACAAAGAATAATCTCTATCCATACTTTCATATA
Source organism: Crocodylus siamensis (assembly GCF_052110815.1). Lineage (NCBI taxonomy): Eukaryota > Metazoa > Chordata > Crocodylia > Crocodylidae > Crocodylus > Crocodylus siamensis. Next base: position 279,985,951 of record NC_143396.1, on the reverse strand, counting down.
ACCACTCGTCTGTATTTGAAGACAGTTATAAAGTCCCCCCTCCTTCTCCAGAGTGAATAATCCTAGCTATTCCAACCTTTTCTCATAATTCTTACACCTCTAATCATATTTGTTGCTCCCTGGACTTTTTCCAACTTATTTCTTGAAGTGCAGTGCCCAGAACTGAATACACTATTCATCAGTATTAAATTGAGTAAATGAATCCCTTCCCATGACTCAAATGCTCCTGCCAATGGTTTCTACAAGAAGAGCATACTATTGGCTCATTTTACCTTTTCATAGTTTCATAGCAGGTAGGGTTGGAAGGAATCCAAGTAGATCATCAAGTCCGACCCCCCTGCCGTGGCAGGAAGGAGTACTGGTGTCAAATGACCTCGGCCAGGTGTTCATCTAGCCTCCTTTTTAAAGACCCCCAGGGTAGGAGCCAGCACCACTTCTCTTGGAAGTTCGTTCCAGATCCTAGCTGCCCTGACAGTGAAGTCGCGTCTCCTGATATCTACCCTCTGCCAGCTTGTGACCGTTATTCCTGGTCACGACTGGCAGTGCTCAGGGGAACAGGGGCTCCCCCAGTGCCTGCTGATCCCCCCTGACTAGTTTGTAACAGGCCACTAGATCCCCCCTCGGCCTTCTCTTGTGGAGGCTGAACAGGTTCAGGTCCCGTAGCCTGTCTTGTAGGGCCTGCCCTGCTGCCAACGATCATGTGAGTGGCCTCCTTTTGGACCCTCTCCATGCTGTCCACATCCCTCCTGGAGTGCAGCGCCAGAATTGGTCGCAGTACTCTAGCTGCGGCCTGACCAGTGTCGCATAGAGGGGGAGGGGGAGGATCACCTCCTTGGACCTGCTTGAGATGTATCTGTGGATGAATGACAAGGTGCCATTGGCCTTCCTGACCGCGTCTCTACACTGTCAGCCCATGTTTATATTGGCCTCAATAATGACTCCAAGATCCTTTTCTGCCTCTGCACTGATGAGAAGGGAGTTCCCCAGCCTGTAAGTATGGTGCTGGTTCTTCCTCCCCAGGTGCAGCACCTTGCACTTGTCAGTGTTGAAACCCATCCTGTTCTCATCCGCCCAACCCTGTAGGCTGTCCAGATCCAATTGCAGCCTATTCCTCCCTTCTAGTGTGCCCACTTCTCCCCACATCTTAGTGTCATCTGCAAATCTGAACAGGGTGCATTTTATCCCTTTGTCCAAGTCACTGATGAAGATGTTGAACAGTGCGGGCCTGAGGACTGAGCCCTGGGGGACCCCACTGCCCACATCCCTCCTGGTCGAAAATGACCCATCCACCACCACTCTCTGGGTGCAGCCCTCCAGCCAGTTAGTGACCCATCTCACTGTGTAGGCATCGACACCACAGTCTTCTAGTTTTTTAATGAGAATGGGGTGAGAGACAGTGTCAAAGGCCTTCCTAAAGTCCAGAAAGACTATATCTACTGCGACAGCTGCATCCATGGATTTGGTGACCTGGTTGTAGAAGGCCACCAGGTTGGTCTGACAGGACCTGCCTCTGATGAACCCATGTTGGTTGCCCCTAAGCATAGTCTCCCCTGCTGGTCCCTCGTGGACATGCGCCAGGATAATTTTCTCAAAAAGCTTACCCAGGGCTGAGGTAAGACTAACTGGCCTATAGTTTCCTGGGTCCTCCTTCCTGGTTTTTTGAAAATGGGAAGCACATTGGCCCTTTTCCAGTCTTGCAGCACATTGCCAGAGCACCACAACTGCTCGTAAAGCCGTGCCAGGGGTCCCGCAATGACCTCTGCTAATTCTGTCAGCACCCTGGGGGGGTTCAGAAGTTCCCTGACTAGGTCCTCGCTGACCCTAGGCCTGGGGGTGCCTTCCACAGGGCCTACGGGGGTCCAAATGCCCCCGATAACCAGGTCCCCACTCAGAAAAATGGAAGCAAAGAAATTGTTAAATAGGCTAGCGTTGCTGTCTGGTGTGATGACCAGATTTCTTAGCGTGTCCTGCAGAGGCCCCATGTTACCTAGTACCTTCTTTTTACCCCCTATGTATTTAAAAAAAGACTTCTTGTTGTCCTTGATCCGGGTTGCTAGTCCCAATCCCATCTCTGCCTTGGCCTTCCTGACCGCCCCCCTACAGTCCCGAGCAACTGAGGGATAGTCCTCTCTGTTGATGGCCCCTCCCTTCCACTGTGTGTACGGCTTCTTCTAAGCTTGGAGATGTTTCTGGATGCTTCTGGTGAGCCATAGGGGCCTTTGGCCATCAGATCACCCCTAAGCCTACGCTTTTCCAGGCTAAAGAGTCCCATGGCTCTCAGCCTGTCATCGTAAGATCTGTTTTCCTGACCTCTGATCATGCGCGTGGCTCTCCTCTGGACTCTCTCAAGCTTCTCCACATCCTTTTTGAATTGTGGAGCCCAAAACTGGACGCAGTACTCCAGCTGTGGCCTCACCAAGGCCGAGTACAAGGGGAGAATGACATCCTGGGATTTGCTCGAGAAGCATCTATGGATGCACACCAGCATTTTGGTCGCTTTTACTAGCCGCAGCATCGCATTAGAGGCTCATGTTCATCTTGTGGTCAATGATGACCCCCAAGTCTCTTTCTTCTGTAGTGCTATCCAATGTAGCACTGCCGAGCCTATAAGCATGCTGCAGGTTTTTCCTCCCAAGGTGGAGAACCTTGCATTTTTCAGTGTTAAACACCATCAGGTTCTCGTCTGCCCATTTGCTGAGCTTGTCCAGGTCAGCCTGGATCACCCGCCTATCTTCTGGCATGGATGCTTTGCCCCAAAGTTTGGTGTCATCGGCGAACTTGGCCAGTCCACTCCTGACTCCAATGTCCACATCATTAATGAAGATGTTGAACAGTATGGGTCCAAGGACAGAGCCTTGAGGGACCCCACTGGTCACAGGGCACCACGATGAGTGACTGCCATCGATTACAACCCTCTGGGTCCGACCACGAAGCCAGTTTCCCAGCCAGCGGATCGTGGTGGAGCCAAGGCCACAACTGGGCAGTTTGGCCAAGAGGTGATCATGGGATACCAGATCAAAAGCTTTTTTGAAGTCAAGATATATGACATCAATCTCTTCTCCCTTGTCCAGGTGATGGGTCACCTGGTCATAGAAGGAAATGAGATTGGTCAAACAAGACCTACCCGCAACAAACCCGTGCTGGCTATCCCTTAGGATGTTAGCCTGGGCCAGTCCATCAAGGATGGCCTCCTTAATAAACTTTTCTAAGAGCTTCCCCAGGATAGAAGTCAGGCTAATGGGCCTGTAGTTTGCCCATTTGATCCAACAAGCCATCTCCCCTGGTGGGGCTGTGCATCTCCTCGGTTAGATGGAGGTCCTGTATCTCAGCTAGGAATCTATGCGAGCCGTCAGACCTGCCTGACTGCTCCTGCCAGCAGATGTCTGGAAAGTTCAGGTCGCCCATGATGACCACGTCCTTTGACCTAACTGCCTCCGAATTCCTGGTCTAGCTCTTCCCCTTGGTTGGGTGGTCTGCAGTAGACCCCCACCATTAAGTCTCTTTCCTCTTGACTGCCTTGTATTCTAACCCAGAGCACTTCAGTCTGCCCCTCTTCTGACCCAGTGCTACTCACTGAGGATGTGTATTGCTCTTTGACGTAGAGCGCCACACCCTGACCTTTCCTCCCTGTCCTGTCCCTCCTGTGTAGCCTATAGCCCTTGATGTTCACAGCCCAGTCATGCATTGGGTCCCCAGTCATGCATTTATAGTACGCTATTAAGCCGCAGTCTTTTTTTAGTACTCCAAACTAATCAGTAATTTTCCTAATCTGTTTTTTGCACCGTTTGATTGCTCCGTCTTAATTTGCACTTGTCTTTAATCATTTCATTCTGTTCTAATTTTGGATCACTTTTTCCTGTTTATTGAAGTTGTTCTGAATTCTAATCCTATCTTCCAAAGCACCTACAGCCAGACCGCTGTGGTGTCATTTGCAGGTATGTTAAGCATGCATTTGATCCCATCCTCCAAATCATTAATGAAAATATACTGTATTTATTCAAATATGCCATGGAGCTTTTCCCCTGAAAAATTAACTGCTAGAAATTGGGATTCATGTCTTCAGTGAGGAATGTGTAAGGAGCAGAGGTCCCGATCCTGCTAGAGTTGAGTTACCCTGCCCCCCTAAAAACAGGGGGCTGGATCTGAGGTCCCTTCCAGCCATTAACTTTCATGACTCTTTTTTCTCAAACTGGGTGGGGAGCCAGTGATGCCTGCCAAGCCACCTGAGGGCACACCTGGCTTGAGAAGAGGAGCTGCACAGTTCAAATCCAGAAAGATCAAGCCTTCAGTTGACTTGGCAGGTGCCATTGGTCAGACCTGTCTACTGAGGCCCTGGTCCTGCTAGATCCGAGCAGCTTGGCACCTTGTCTGAAACTAGCATCAGTTTACTCAGCAGGTACCAGTGGCTAGGATTGGGCCCACAGCTGACCTGGCAGGTGCTGCTGTCTCTCTCATAGTTTCATAGTTTCTAGGGTCGGAAGGGACCTGAGCAGATCATCTAGTCTGACCCCTGCCATGGCAGGAAAGAGTACTGGGGTCAAACGACCCCAGCAAGATGTTCATCCAACCTCCTCTTAAAGACCCTCAGGGTAGGAGCCAGCACCACTTCTCTTGGAAGCTGGTTCCAGACCCTAGCCGCCCTGACCATGAAGTAGCGCCTCTTGATATTTAACCTAAACCTACCCTCTGCCAGCTTGTGACCGTTATTCCTGGTCACTCCTGGCGGTGCTCAGGGGAACAGGGACTCCCCCAATGCCTGCTGATACCCCCTGACTAGTTTATAACAGGCCACAAGATCCCCCCTCAGCCTTCTCTTGTGGAGGCTGAACAGGTTCAGGTCCCGTAGCCTTTCCTCGTAGGGCCTGCCCTGCTGCTCCCGATCATGCGAGTGGCCTCCTCTGGGCCTCCTCTGGCCTCTCCTTGAGAGGAGAAGAGGGGCTGGGCTCAGCAAACGGCACCTGCTGTGTTCTGCAGCTAGGAAGTTTAACAAACCAGCCACAGGTTTTTGTCCTCCTTCGTTCCCCCTCGGTTACTTGGTTTTCTATGTAAAGATACTAACGTACAGGTATTTTCAAGGAAATATCTTTTTCTTTCTTCACTTGGCCTTTCAAAAACAAGATGAATGCCTCCATGCAGGGTGTGTGGTATGCAAGAAAATAATGTTATTAATCAGTACTGGACTTGGGACAGACTTCTGGGGAGCCCTACTTCCTCCCAATTGGATATCAGGGCATTGACCCTCTCTGATCATGATGATCCAACTGGGGCTTCATTCAGATTTAACTGACTGATCAAATAGGACTTCATGGTCATTAAATACACTTAAAAAGAGCCAATCTAGCTGCATTTTTATCAATATAAATCAGAAAATGCATGTATACATGATCTAGGACTTAACCAAATTCTCTGAACTTTTGCAAACTGAATAATAAATTATAAGCATGCCAAAACACTGTCAAAGGGTGATTTTTAGTAAGGCTGAACACTTTTGGATTTTCAAATATTCTAGTGAATATTTTGAGATCAGCCTAATTGTCTGTAGCTAGAACAAGTGTCGTGCTCCCCCTCCTCCTCCTTCCTTTCTCTTCCTAGTTCCCTTTTTTTTCCACCCTGGTCCCTCCTGGCTTCATAAATGTTTCATGTGTACTTTGCTATTGGAACACTCCATGTGAATTCCTGGAAATGGCTTGCTGCTCATTTCAATCAGCTGGTGTGGAGAGCTCTAAATCTTAATAGTTGTGGAGTCATGAAAGCATCTGGGCTGGGAATAGAAAAGGAAATGATCCTGGGCAGTGATGACCAGGCAAAGAGCAAGTCTTTTGTAGTTAATCTATTGTGTCCCTCAAAACAGTATCCTCTTCTGAAAACTTTGGGCTTGTCTGAAGCCAGAGTTCAAAGAAAGAAAGACATTTGCATGGACTTTGTTTTTCTTCTTCAATGGTTTTGGTTTCTTAACCAAGTTAATCCTAACACCTTTTTTTTTTAATTAAAAAAAAATACTGCTTCCTTAAATGAGTTTGCCACTGAAAATGACTTCTGTGTCTACTTTAGAAAAAGTTGATACTAAGGCTACTATTGACTTTCATTCTTTTTCCTTTCTTCTTCCTTCTCTCCACTTTTTAATGAAATTTCACTGATTTTTATATCTCTTCCTATTATACAAGTTTCTCCCACGTGGGAAAATCTGATAAATTTGAAAAACTGAATTCATATGATGACCTGATGAATCCCTGGGTCATACTACTAACTTTTTACTTGAAATAGAAGTTAAGTTGTACATGGCTGTTTGTAGGGCTTAGACAGCTACCAAAATAATGGAGTTTTAGTTTTGAAATTCAGAATAGTTTTGGTGATTTTGGTTGTCATTTTACCACCACTTTGGATTTCCCTCCATTCCCCTTTCCACTTAACTTCTGCACACAAACTCCCTGGAATGAAATTGGGTATGAATACTTTTACATACAAATAGTGAGGACTAATTGACTTAGCAACTTTTGTGCCATGCTTCCAACATGTTAAGTATTCAAATGTGTTTGCAAATTTAAAACTTTGTTAAGAAAATGTTATAGTTGTTCCATGTCTTGTTTAGAGTTGAACGACTGTGTAGGACTGCACACTGTACCAACATATACACATAGTTGGTGTATGTTGATGCAATTTAAGGGTGCACCAATTTTTTTAAAGATTATTTTCTTTTTTTCGCTGGTTAATAATCAGCCATATGGGCCAATGCCGATATGCAGCATGGAGAGCAGTGTCCAGCTGGTAAGTCTGTGCAGGGGATGGGGAGCAGACTGAGGCCTTTAAGGTGAGGGAGGGAGGGAGTGGGGCAGGGGCAGGTGCTGTCCAAGTTGCCAGAATGCATTCCTGGCAGTGTGCATGCTGCAGCTGTACATGCACATGCATGTGGCATTTATTGGTGGCATTATTGGCTACATTAGCCAAAAAAACCCAATTTGCCAATAATGTCCATTTTTCCTTTTTATCAGTGCCCATCTGATATGGACTGATATATCAGTGCAACTCTAATGCAATTAGTCGCGCATCCTATGTTATCCCCAGAGTAAACTTGTTAGAAAATTTCAGTAAAAGGTGATAGAAAAAAGAGGGGCTGTTACAAACACTCTCCTTCTTTCTTTAATACTTCCCCATGCTAATACAAGTGGATTTACTTCATTAGTTATCAGGTGGAAGATAGTGAGTGGAACTCTAATACTGCTTTCCCCATGTGGGGATTTGTCAGCGACATTAATTCTGTTTCCTGTTCAGGGTTCAGCAAGTGGAAATGGTTCTTTTGCGGTCTCCTGGCTTTTTTTTTTTTTTTTTCCCCCCCGATATTGTTATTGCTGTGAAAGAATGATCTCTGCACTAACACTATGTTGTACTGCTTTGACACCTGTGGAAAAACTGTCATTGCAAGGAAAGCTCTTGGTTTTTGTGTTAGGCTCTTTCTCCTGCTGCACATAACTTTACAGGGAAGCATTAATCCTGCTCCATTGGACTCAAGAAGTTAGACTGCAGGCAGTCTGTCAGATGCTCCTGCTTATGTATAGAAATGAAAAAATATATTGATCCTCTGCTTTTTTTCAGTGGAAGAAATGGAGGAATTGATTGGAACTTGTGAATGTTGCTGAGTTCCTATAAAAAGTTCTGTAGCATCTATAGAAACGTCATGAGAAGGCTGTTCTTGGGTATTGATCAAATATCTCTGTGCTTGGAGCCATGGTTTGGCTCTACCGACAGGCAAGCCCATGGAACGTCATGCAGTGGTGTCCCCTCCCTCATCTGAAAATGCCTTACACCAGGGGGTAGGCTCCTCCATGCAAGCTTGGACTCAAAAGGAATATTTAAAAAAAACAAAAAAACATTCAGTGTGTAATTTGGTTCATCTGAAGTTGCATACCAAGTGGGTCCTATACTAATCTCAATCTCCTGAGGCCACTTTTCAGAATGCATCTCTCTCCTTGGAGATTCATCTGTGCTTGTTGCACGGTTGGTTACTCAGAAAAGGACAGCAAGTGATAACGTGTGGGAACATCTGCTGGGAGTCCAGGCAATAAAATGCATTCATTCAGGAAGAGTGGAAAAATGTGCTGTACCTTGTTTGTCAAGTCTGTTCACGACTGACTGTGGACGTTTGTTAAAAATATCTGAAGATACCATTTATAGATGGCAGTGCCACCATCTGTGATTGAAGTGTTTATTAGGGGAAATCTCTACTGGCATCCGACAGGATCCTACGTGCTTTTCCTGATTTTGGCTTTAAAGTCCTATCGAGGGTCTGTCTCTTCCTTAGCTGAAATTTCCAGACAGTCGCAGCTTTTTATGCCTCTGGCTGACTTCTTTGCCAGCCATGCTAAACTGATTTTCCCACTCTGGCTAAATGGTTGGTTCTCTAAAAGAAACAGAATAGAGGCATGTTTGTGGGGGGGGGGAGGGCTGTGTTGTGTTGGTCTTCCTGAGAGTTTCCCACCTCGCTCCACATCTCTTTCAAATTAAACAAAAAACAAAAAAAAAAACCCCGACCCTGATATGGATTTCTGTCCCCACTGCAATCAAATGAGGCCAGCTTTCCACCTTACTTCTCACTAGCTACAGTGATACAGGGGGGCATGGATGGCTGATATGGGTGTATATTCTTTGGGGAGTTTGGTCTCAAGATTAGATTTAAAGGTGGGGGTTCAAAATGATTCTAGCCTTTTAGTTCTTTGTTAGGTTTGTGTCGATTGTTTTAGACCTACCATAGACAGGGTGGCAGCTGAATTTCTCTTATGTACCTATGAGTGTCTTAGGCAAGACAGGTTTGTATGCTTTCCCTCCCTGCCCCCCCAAGACAAATGACAGAGATTTTTTTTTTCCAGTTAAAAGAAAAAAAAATCTATGCTGACCATGGATAACCTGTGCAATTGTTACTGTGTCTGTTACTGGTGCATTAATGCGTGAATTTATATACAGGTTTAATGGGGGCTCCCCTCCTTCACAAATCTGCTTCTAAGATTGTTTTTGCTTCACTGGATTTTTTTTTTTTTTAACACTGGGAATAAATCTTCGTTTGATCCTCTCAAAAGGAGCTATCTTGGTTAACTGGTTCGCTGTTGCTGGAAAGAGTCCCCCCTCTCCCCAACACACGCAGCTGGTCTTACTAAGAAGGTGGGTACTATCCTACTAGGTGGGTCTGCCGTGCTTAGGAAGTTTAGTGTAGCCTCGTATGGGAACTTTTTACTAAGTTTAGTGCTAAGAATAGGTACCTACTCTTACTGATATTACTGTAATATTGAGCTGTCTGTTATGACTTTATTATGCTGCAACTTTCACAACTTGCTTTTGAACGGTTTTGTGGCCGGGACTTAGACTAGTTTAGCTTAGTCTGATTAAAAGTGCATTTTTTACAAAAGAGCTACTTCACTGTTTTCCATGGTTTGGGCTCTTTTGATTGTGGAATAATGACAGATTATTCAACAACAAATATTGCATAGGTTTTAATTTGTTTTACAGTATAAATGTTGTCTCTCACCATGCTTGATGTCTGAAACTTTCTTCACTTGATAGTTACCATTGAAATACTATAGCTTAGCTAGGAGAACAAATATCATTTCCTAAAGACTATCTTCAGCATATGCAACACAGAACTACACTTTCTTTGGATGTGGGTGGGGAGGGAGAAACAAATCTCATAGTACTGCTTTCTCAGAAACTTGTCTTTTAATTTGTAAGTACAACTTGATTTGCCACTTCTGAGTTGGCTTTTGGTATGGTGGAATAAATGGTTAATCATTTTGTTCCATAGCCTACACAGTCAGAGACATACATGATTTTACAAGCTGGAATGCTTAAAATCTGCATAGAAGCAAAATTTATAGGTTTGGAGAATGGTTTGACTCTAGTGTACAAACCAAAATATTGAATGATAAGGTAAGGTGAACATTTTGAATAGCAAATCATAGAAAATGAGGGTTGGAAGGGACCTCAGGAGGTCATCTAGTCCAACCCCCTGCTCAAAGCAGGGCCATCCCCAACTGTACCATCCCAGCCAAGGCTTTGTCTACCCAGGTCTTAAAAACTTCCAAGGATGGAGAGTCCACCACCTCTCTGGGGTGAAAGCAAAATGTCAGAGTGAAGGTATACAGTGCAGCTGTAAAGTAGAGAATGTGGCTGAGACTCAAGTGTTCGATTATTCAGACCAGGACACCACATTTCATCCTAGTCTAAACATATTCTTTGTCTACTCTCTTTGACAGTATATATAGAAAAGACCTTGTGTCTCGGAGAAAATACCTTTTTTTTGTTCTCTGACTTCTACCAGCAGTACATAAAATTTCAGGTGGAAAAAGCTTGCAGGCTTGGTTTGGGGGTGGGCAGGGGAGCGAGCAGAGCAGGTAGAATAACTTGACTAGAGTTTTCCTTTAAAGGGGAGCTCTTCTAGGTACGGACAGCAGTTGTTTTGGACTATTGTGAGCTTACTGAAAGTAGATCCACATCCTTGTGCACTTCTGCTAGACTGGTTTAGGACTTGGCAGCTGTGCAGCTTCCTTTTTAATGCCTCTTTTATTCTGACCCTGGACACCACCCCCCGCCTCTTCTCACTTCCAACCACTTGAATGGGGAAATATTAATCTTTTATATAAAAAAAAAAAAAAAAAAAAAAAAAAATCAATTATGCTGGTGATTTTGATTTCAGCTTGCAGAGCTTTACAGTCAAGTATGTTCAGTACCTTAAAACATAATCTAACATAGCGAGCTCCAGCTAAATGAACTTTCTTGTTGGTAGTGTTCTTCCAACAAAATCCTAATGAGGGCCTTATCCATATACTTGGGGTTTAGAAAAGTTCTGTTTCTTGAGGTGCTCTTAGGAGTGGACATGCACACTTAAGCAAAACCAGGCTTGTTTTTTTTTCCTACTCTTTTGCTGGGCAGTGATGTTACTAAAGGACAAGATCTACTTGCACATCTGGACAGAATATGTAAGACTAAAACTATCATTGCTTTTGCTCACCATGGTAGTCTGAGTAGCTTCTGCATGAAGTTAGTAACTATAGTAAAGTCTGTTGGTTGGCTTTTCAGAATGAAACCTGCTGTTTTGCTAGGGTTTGGGGGGGGTGGGGGCATTGTTGGTGTATAACTTGCTATAGTGAAGAAACTTTTTTTATTTTATTTTATTTTTTTTTTTGAAGAGGAAGGTTTTTTAGGTCTCCTAAAAAAAACAAAAACCAAAAAAACCAAAAAAAAAGGTCGGACTAGATTAATTGAAGTTTGAGCCACAGCCAGATTAGCTACATCTGACTCCTGCATCCTTTCTCCTGGCTTTTGTGTGACAGCTGCATTTTAATAGTTTCATCGTTGTTAGGGTCTGGAAGGGACCTTTTGAGAGAGATCGCAGTGGTTCCTGATTTCTTTTGAAAATAAAGATTGAGCAAGTTGAAGATCTTTTAGGCAAGAGTGCTATGGCTACCTGTACTGATGCCTGTAAAATTGTCACTTGCCTCCTTCGCAACGCATTTAGAGCAGGCCAGCACTGAGCCAGAGAAAATACCTATGCAGTTCCCATACTCCGAAAGTTGCTTCCAAGGTAATGTAAGGTGGCAACTGTAAGGTTGTTTCAAGGATGGTTTTTGTTTGCTTGTGATCTTCAGAGGATCAGTTTTTTTGCATGGAGGATTTGTAGCAATTTTACCGTGTACTTTTGTCACTATATATGATAATAAAAAATGTACTGTGGAAGGCTGTAGTTTAGTATATTTTGATACCTGTCTTTCACTGGGCTGATAGGTCATGAGTGTCAAACTAATAATATAAGGTCAGTATTTATAACGATCTATTAATTTACATGTCTTTAGAAGTGAGAATCGTAGAGATGATTTTTCAGTGAAGGGAAAATATTGACACCTTCTCTGAAGAGATCATCGTGCAGAGGTTTCTTGTGTACCTACCCTCAACTCTGCCTCTGTGGTGGGGGGGGGGTATTTCTTTTGGTGCATCACGGGTTCAATTCTTGCTTTTTGTTTCTGTTAAACACTTGTTGGTCTTATCAGTGTTCTGGAGCTAGCTGGACTTTTTCCATCTTGAAATCTAGTAAACTGACTTGATTGTCTAGAAAACAGGATTTGTGTGTGGTTCTTCACCCATGAAACAACCTGTAAGAGCCTAGACTGGGGGTCAGCAATGTTTTTGGGCAGAGTGCCAAAAGCACCCGCAACCTTGACTCATAAATGTTGGTGTGATGGGGCAGACAGCAGAGCCTCAAGGCACCCAATTCTTGTTGTGGCAACACAGCCCCGGCTCCTTCCCCACTGTCTGCCCCAAGGTGTCCGTGCCAAGCAAAATGTCTTAGTGTGCCATGCTCTGGCACGCATACGGGGGGGTTACTTACCCCTGGCCTAAATTATCCGTTTCCCACCAACCTAACAGTTTATTTAAAACTGTTGAAAGCTGAGAGCATTGACTGTGCTGAATTAAAGGGTGCAGCTGTTTGGGAAGTAGTAGTGAGAAATCCTTGTTTCTAGTTTGGCCATTGGTGTGTATCAGGTCAGAGTAGTGGAAGTGATTGGACATGAGGTAATAGAAAGGTCTGGTATCGAGCATCCAGAGCATAAAAGCATCACTTTCTCCGGAGCGCACCAGGGATAAATGAATGTTATTTGATCCTGGCATGTTAAAGCATCACTGAAAATTGCAGCGTGAAATTAGAGAAGACAGTGCACATTAAAAAAATAAATAAATAAAAATAAAAAGGATAACTTAATCATGGAACAGAATAAAGCAGTTTGGTTCTGCTGAGGTTCGTGGGCATGTTTCTTCCTCCAACCTTCAGTCTATTAAAACTTCGGTTAATTTTGACTGTTGAGAAGGAAAGTCTCCAAAGACGGATTTGAATCGGTAGCTTGTTGTTGAAACTGAAACAAGAAATAATGCATCAAATAGCATGTCCATCTACAATTACAACTGCATAAACGTTTAATTTCTTTGAGCATGGCTAGGCAGGGGAAGAATAAATAAGTTAGCAATTTTAGATTAGATTCTGATGTCCATGCATCAGCATAAACATTCTTCTTGAGACGTTGGTATCCTTGACACAAACATTGTGCGTATTGTTCACTTGAAAATTTTGGGGAAAGTATTGCAAGTATTAGCCTGTAAATCCATGAAAAATCTTTTGCCAAGCAAAGTTTGGATTTGAAAGGAAGACCAGACTTGGAGGACATACGATTTTCATTAAAGACCTCTGGTCATCCTGAAGCTTGATTTTTATAATCCATCCTTGTTGGGTTTTTGTGGTGTTGAACGCGAAAACAGAGCGTCAGACAAGGTAGGGCAGAGTGGCACCTTAAGACATGTTGACGTGTTGCTGACACAGTGCCAGGCACTTCTAATTAGTGAGCTACGCTAAAAAAAAGTGCCCGCATGTCCATGTATATCAGCGACGCAGCGCGTTTCTGCGCTGAGAAAATGGCGGCGGCAGCGCGCTTTAAACTAACGCATATCGAACATGTTTTAGTTGAAAGCGCACAGAGGCATGCTGTGCTGCTGATGCACATGATGCATGAGGCTGCCAGAGCACGTCAACTTGTGTGCTCCAGCAGACTCGATTTTAATTGAGTCTGTTCCAGCACGTTGTAGCAGGCTTCCTGCATGTGTGTAAGGTCCCTTGGAGACTAACGAGTTGAGAGAGGCATGAGCTTTTGCAGCCAACAGCCTATTTTGTCAGATGCTGTTCATACGAAATGAACTATACAAAATTTAATTTTGGCATGCTTTCTTCTAAAAATGTAAATCTTTATGAAGGTTGACAAAACATATGACATGGTATCTGACAAAATAGGCTGTTGTCTGTGAAAGCTCATGCCTCTGAACTCATCAGTCCCTCAGGTGTTACTGTGACTTACCTTCTGCCTCACTTACACGTGCAGGGAGCCTGCTCCGACACTCTGGAAATGCAGCGTGTCAAAGCAGGCTTGATTTTAATCGAGTTTGCTGGAACACGAAGATTGACGCGCTGTAGCCGTCTTCTGCATCACGTGTCAGTGTCTGCACTGAAAAATGGCAGCAGGGCGCTTTGAAATAAAACCAGTTCAATGAGCTTTAGAGCAACCCACTGCCATTTTTTCAGTGCGGGGATGCTGATGCACACTGCACAGGTGCTTTTAATTAGCGCGACTTACTAATTAAAGCACCCAGAGCCACATCCCAGAGCATATGTAAAAATACCCAACATGCCTAAGCACCTAACTAGATATCAGGCAGTACATATAATGCTTTATAGTGACTCTTTTCTCATGTCAACAGTTTACTGTAAATTTTGTTTAATGGGGGGGGGGGGGTGGAACTTAGCACCTGCTAATACTTCTTGAAATGACCAATGACCTTTACTTGACATTAAACAGCTTCTGTTAATATGTTGATCTTTGTATACAGGGGAAAAAAATATTTATGTATTATTATCAGAGCACCAAGAAACACTCCCTTGGAGCAGGACCTATTGTGCTAGGTACTTTACAAAGGTCAGAAAACAGGTGACAGTTTAACTTGTACAGGTTTGTTCCTTTGGCATATGTTGGGGCGGAGGTCTTCAGCACTGTTTTGTAAGCAAAGCATTTAAAAAAACAAAACCCTAAATCTGAGCCAGAACAGTAGTGAGTGATTACATCAACAGGGAAGTCTTGTCTAAACTATCAGTCTGTGTCAGATGTTTTGAAAACTAACTTGCATCTGTTTATATTTCTGGCTCTTCGGAACTGCATTTTTGGCTAGTGATTTAATCAAAGATAAGACTTCAAATATAAATTGGGCTTCAATTTATAGTCAAGAATTGGCTACTATAAATTTTCCCCAGAGTGCTATGTTTAGTAATTCAGGACAGTGTTTTTATATTAAAACCTCTTGTGTTGCAGAATTGACTCTTAACTGGCAGACATTATGATCTCTAAGTAATATTAGTTAAATGCAGAATCGCAGAGTCTGAGCTTTGTGACTCTCAAGTAGTCCTAGTGTTAATAAAACTTGAGCTTTCATTATTATAGTCAAGAAGTGTAGTTTGAATGATTTTTGTTTCATAAACCTTTGGTATATCAGTGTATTTCTGTCACTGTTGAACAGGTCATATGTCAAATTATTGATATTACAAGAAGGTCATCACATATAGATAATATTTTACTGTGGGTTTTTTGTTTGTTTGTTTTGTTTTTTTAAAGTGGTATTAATGTAATTGTATGGCTACTGAATGCCAGTTTGATAGTTAGCCCATAATTGTAAGTTTGAAGCACAAAAATATATCATTCAAAGAGGTACTTGGATGGCTGTAATAGAAGAATGTGCATTAGAGGTGAATTTCTGCTCTAATCTCAAATTGGGATGCCAAACCTAAAGGGGCTAATACAAAATGTCTGTTGGACAAACTTGCTACCAGGTTGAAAACAAGGTTTTGTAGATGTAATAACTGGGGGGGGCACTAATTCCACAAGTGATAGGAATAAGGAAGGAGGCATCCTGGTTGCATGGGGGATATGTGACCACACTACAAAAAGAAACACCTTTTTCAAATGTAAGGAGTACCTTGGAGTTGTTGGATCAAAGGTTGATCTGGCCTTGTTTATCCTCATAAAGTTAATTAGAGTGACTTTGACATGTTTGTAAAGTCAAATAAAGGAGGGAATTTGTATGAACGAAAACTGTTCAGTGTTATGAACAACAGTTGAAAGAAAAATATTGGTAGAGGGGAATACTTCTTCATAGCATTTTAATCTGATTAATCTCAATATCTACTGCTCTACATGCTACTACGCCACATGTTGATAATCCCAATGTCTACTGTAATTATAACGTAAATGTATTGAGAGTTTGTATACTGCCAGGCTTCTTAGGTTTTATAATCAGGTTGTAGAAAAAATGAAGGTTGTGCAATTCTAGGAACACTATGATAAATACCACGAGAGTTGGAACGCAAGTTAAGCTAATAGAATACCTTGCATCTGTGTTCACATCTTGCAGTATAAACTGATTTAGCCAATAGCTTTTGTGGAGGGTTTGTTTTAATGCAAGGCAGTGGTCCATTAGCGGGGGCGGGGGGGAACCTAAGTTGCCTTTCTCCATCAGAATAGCAAAGACCTGTGATCACTTGCATAAAGATTTACCCTGTTTACTCAAATATAAGACAAAGTTTCCCCTCCCACCCCATCTGGTCAGTGTGGGGGAGGGAAGCCTCATATCTTATTTGCATACAAGGAAACTGTGTATTGAATACATTCCGTGTCTTTGAACTACAGCTAAAAGCAGTACGTACTTAGCAACAGACTATGAAGCTGATTAAATGAGCATGACTATAAAATATATGGCCCATATGGGTCAAACATGCTGATGGGAACCTACCACTAAGATTTTGAATTTTGTGGCTCAGGCCAAATTAGTCATTAAAGTCTGTGTAGTGCTGTCACTGGCATGTATCATTTCTCTCAGATTCTTCAGACTGGGACTTCAGGTACAAGTCGCGTCTCAGTCTTCTCTTACTGGGACTGAACAGGCCCAGTTCCCAAAGTCTCTCCTCATAGGGCCTATCCTCCATGTCCGTAATCATACGGATGTCCCTTCTCTGTACCCACTCAAGCTTATCCACATCCTTCCTGACATGAAGTGCCCAGAACTGGACATAGGTACTCCAGCTGTGACCTCACCAATACCTAATAGAGCGGGAGAAGCACCTCCCTGGATCTACTGGCAATGCATCAGCTGATGCACTCCACAGTTCTGTTTTGGCCTGCTGGCAACCTCATCGCACTGTTGGCCCATATGCATCTTCCAGTCAATGGTGACCCCCAGATCCCATTCAGATGTTGTGCCAGCCGCTGTACTACCACCCGTCATATGGTTTTGATGAAGGTTCTTCCTACCCAGACGAAGAACCCTGCACTTCTCCCTGTTAAACCTCCATCTGATTCCATTCAGCCCATAAATCCAGTCTTCGAGGTCATCCTAGGTCTTTACTCTATCCTCCAATGTGCCTGCGTTTCTCCACAGCTTAGTATCATTCACAGACTTAATGATTGAGCTTTCCACCCACTCATCCAAGTCACTGAGAAATATGTTAAAGCACGGGTCCAAGCACAGGTCCCTGGGGGATACCACTGGAGACGACCTTCCAGGATGAGGCCATCCCATCAATTACAGCTCTCTGGGATCAGCCTCTAAGCCAGTTGTCCGCCCACCTCACTATAGACTCGTCCAGCCCAGAACCCTCCAGTTTAGTTGAGAGAATCTCGCAGGAAATGGAAATGTAAGTGTATTCCTCTCTGGTTGCTGAACCATTCTTCCATTGCTTGTAAGCTGCTTTTCTCTTTTTCAATAGTTCGCTAACATCCCTGTTGAGCCAAGCGGGTCTCTTGGCTTCTTTCTGGCTTTTTGTCCACGTGGGGGTGGCCTCTTTTTGAGCAGTGAGAATTGCCCCCTTGAGGAAGCACTCCCACTCCTAAACTCCCAAATAGCGCAGTTGCTGCTTGTAGAGGACCTCGCCAACTAACCTCCTGAGTTTGCCATCTGAAGTCAAGGACTTGTGTTCTGCTAACTGATTTTCCAGCCTTTCGGCGGATGGTGATCCTAATCATATCGTCGTCACTGTCACCCAGAGTACCTCCAATCCTCAGGTTGCTTATCATGTCCTCCACTTTGGTCAGCACTAAATCCAAAGTGGCCTTACCCCTAGTAGGCCCTTCCAAAACCTGTCGGGAACAGATCATCTATAGCTGCCAAGAAGCTGACTGACTTGCTGGAGCTGGCTGAATGGTTCTCTCAGCGGATGTCAGGGTAGTTTAAGGCACCCATGTGTTTAGTGCTAGCTGCCTTGGTCAGTTTCCTGGAGAATGCCTGCTTGCTCGTCTCTTCTTGGGAAGCAGACCTATAGCAGACTCCCACCACTGTAGCTTGACCCAGAAGGTCTCAAGGGACCCTTCCCTGCAATCAAACGTGATTTGCATGGAGGGGTCTGCTCTTTCACATAGAGGGCCACACCTCCTCCCTTCCCAACCCGATCCTTCATATAAAGCCTGTAGCCTTCAATATCCACTGCCCAATAATGTGTCATCCCACCAGGTCTCCATCAACCCAGTGAAATCAAATTCCTCATCTACCAGGAGTGCCAGTTCCTCCTGTTTTTATTGCCCATGCTTCTGGCATTCCCATAAAGACACCCGAGTTCTCCCCTAGTTGCCTCAGGTTTTCTTTCACGCTGCCAGTGTCTCGGGACATTAGTACCTATCTAGATGTCCACTACGTGAACACCTTCCCCAGTGTCAGCTTGGCTACAGGATTCGCCTACAGTAGTAGAAACTAAACCGGACATGTCTAGTTAAGCCGTCCTCAACAAGTCAGCAATTCTTGTAGAGCTGCCAAGGGGATGGGGCTTGCCTGTAGTGCATTGGACATGTCGTCTCCCTTAACTATACAACACTGTTTAAGGTGATCTTGGTCCACAAGAAACTGAGATCCTCCATGCACTACCAAGGCAGGCTAGTGCAACCCACCTGTAGTAGTTTCCATTGAGTACAGCCCCCTCAGCGCCAACTCTTACAAGTCATGATGAGCCATTACATTGAATATATTTTAAATTTTTCACTCCCGCTGCTGAGCTGTTTGGGAGCAATAAGCTCTGTAGGTTATTCATACACGTTACTTGCACATGTAGCCATGCCCACTGACAATTGGTTTATTTGGAAAAAAAAAAACCTGCTCTGGAAGCCACACAAGTAAATAGACCCTACTTTTTTCAGAATATTCTCCTCTCCTGTCCTGGAATACAGCATGAACTGTTTTTAAAGCAGGTAGACTTTTAAAGCGAGCTTGTTACTACTTCAAAGTGCATAAACATTAAAGATCCATATTGAGACATTGGTATTCGTCTAGGGCTGGTAGCATAGCCCTAGGTAACCTTTCTTGCTGCCTCCTTCCAAGTGTAACTGTCATAGATTCTCTTCCACCAGCAGGGGCTTTCTGTTTCAAAACTGAAGTGGTTCAAGTAGATTCAACTTCTTAGTTTCCCATTTCCAATTCTTCTTGTTTTTTTTTCACCAGCCTTAAATGTCTAGCAAACATCACTAACTGGGGCCTCAAACAGTTTGTTTACCCAGAATCCCTCTGTCGGCCCCTCTCTCAGACTGTTGCATATGATTAGTGTGGCCTCACCCTCGGTGACCTGGACCCGGACTGGATTGCCCTGTGCCTCAGCTGTAGCTACATTTTTGGAGGACCCCAGGACTCGTGACAAGAACATCTCTTTCCAGTCATGAGTTAGGGGCACTAGTTAGCACATTGATCCTTCATGGGGGATATCTGGAGTACACGCGTGTAATGCTCTGGGGTCATCATGGCTTGAAATGCTGTTGGCTCTGGGGCATAGCCCAATGAACTGTATGGTAAATCATGATTCTTTTGGCTTTGGACTGATATCAAGCATAGTTTGTACTCTCTCGAAGTAGTTGCTAAAATGCTACTTAAGTGTGTTTTATGGAGTACCTGTGCAGCAGTTTCAGAAGAGGCAAAATAAATCATTTCTGAGTGAACTAAGTCTGTGGCAGCTGTAGTAGCTTGCATACAGTAATATTTATTTAAGGTCAGATTTTTAAAAACTTACTTATTACTTCCATGTGCTCAGGGAGAGCAGAGGCTGACAATTGAGGAGAAAGGGCTGCAGAGGGAAGAAGCTGGGGGTGGGGGGGGGTGGGCTACCTAATCTCCCAGATTTTTTTTTCCTTCCAATAGCCATAAGCAGTAGACAAATTGAAGGCAAACCTCTAATAATTTAGATTTTATACCTGGAAAATTGTATCAAACTTTGTAATACAGGTAATACAAATTAATAAAAGGAGGGCCCATAGCAAAATTCCCATAGGGAGGGAAAGAAATGAATGCTACAACATTATCTTGCTCATTTTAAGCAAGAGAGCCTTAGGAAAACTTACTTTAACATATATTGTTCTATGCAAAATCCTTACTAAAACAATGTTTTTCAGTTGGAGGGACCCCAAATCAGTTGCTGTCACAACTATCAGAATCCAGTATTAGGGTGATATTTTTATATCCGTCTCTGCATTTTAGTTTGAGAGAAATTTTATATTAAAAATTAATAAATACCCATTTCTTAAATTGCTACTATGTAAGTAAAAATATTTTGAATACCTTTGGCAGTGAGATTTCAAAGTGGACACTGGAGTCCAGTGGAATACTCTTGGACGGTCTTGCTTTGAACAGGGGCAGGGCTGTGCAGGGAAGGTAGGGAATCAGATGGGTAACTATCATCCTACATCATCTACTTGGCTAAAGAGCAGTTCTGCTTCTCTGTGCAGCACTTTTACTGTTCCTTTGTTATCTCCTACAGCCTGAAATGACTATTTATGGCAAAATCCTTTTTTTTAAGTGAAGGAGTCTGGAGAATTCTCAGGCTGTTAGAAGTGGCACCTTCTACCTCCAAAAATTTACTGCAGCTCTAGCATTAACATTCCCAGTCTACTCGTAACTGGGTGTGTATGTCTACACAAGATGTTTACTGTGCAGTAGATTAATTAGCTGAGCAGTAAATGCCATGCATCTATATGTACACCCCTGTTAGGCTGGAGTAAACTAGTTTACCCCACAGCAGGATAGTACGTGTAAATGCAAGTACTGTGCTGCTGTGGAGTAAAAAACTCCACAGCAGCACATGTGCAGACCCTGTCCTGACTGGCTGGAGCTTGAGGGTGCTTCAGTGCTGGGGCTCGTGTTTTTTGCCTCAGCCAGCCTCTGCAGCACATTGGGCTGGAGGAAGTAGCCCCATGGTTGGCAGACTGACCCCCCCCCCCCCCCCCCCCCCCCGGAACGCCCTGCTGGGCTGGGCTGCTCCAATCTGGCTCATGAATAAAGTCCAGAGTTTATTGCTCCTGGGTGCACATTCAAACAGCATGTTTGGGAGCAGTAAGCTCTGTAGTTTATTCATACACGTTACTTGCACATGTAGCCATGCCCACTGACAATTGGTTTATTTGGGGGGGAAAAAAAACCTGCTCTGGAAGCCACACAAGTAAATAGACCCTACTTTTTTCAGAATATTCTCCTCTCCTTTCCTGGAATACAGCATGAACTGTTTTTAAAGCAGGTAGACTTTTAAAGCGAGCTTGTTACAACTTCAAAGTGCATAAATATTAAAGATCTATATTGAGACATTGGTATTCATCTAGGGTTGGTAGCATAGCCCTAGGTAACCTTTCTTGCTGCCTCCTTCCAAGTGTAACTGTTATAGATTCTCTTCCACCAGCAGGGGCTTTCTGTTTCAAAACTGATATGGTTCAAGTAGATTCAACTTCTTAGTTTGCTGGGTTTTTCAGTGTTGTAGATTCTGTAGATCTAAGCGTGCTGTTCAAGAATGTCATGGTTTCCTGCCTTTTAAACAGCTTTGTTTGAAATGTCCCCACTGGGGTTGTGGAATAGTGGTGCACTTCTTATTTTGTTTTCTTTTTGTTTTCAGTTTAAACTATATACAGGAACTTCAGTATGGCACAAGCAGGACTGTAAATGAGCACAGTCGAAGCCCCACTAGGTGCTATTTTCAATTGCTGAAGTTTAAATATATTTTACGATTTAGACTTGCAAATAAGGATTTAATTTTCTGCCTGGACAGGATTGCCTTTTAAGTAGGTCATTTAAGACTGGTCTAAATGCAGATTCATTAAGTTTTTACAGTCCTCATTAAAGTAAGTTACAGTTGTCTTCTCCTTTCTACCTCCAGACCATAGTTGCCCAGTTCCAGATGAAAGCAATTGCCTCTTCCCTTTCTGTGGAAAAGCAGAAAGAATATGTGCCAAAATACTGTTTTTTCCCTAAGGATTTTCTCTGTTCAACTTGAAGACCCAAGCCATGAGGTTTTTTTAATCTGCCTTGCCTTCTCCATGTTTGCTCTTTTTTATAATTTTCCTTCTAATATTTCTTAAGTTTACATTTTCAGTAGATATGAGTAATGGAACATGATGAGCCTAAACCAGGATTCAGTTCGTACACCTTTTAAGGTGACTTTGCTTTTGAATGTAGGCTTCATTTAAGTCTAAATGTTTTCTAGTCATTAGTTACCTGCTTCTGAAATGAAGTGTTTTTGAATAGGGCTATCAAACATTTACTACTATTCTCCATGTGTGCTCCTTAGATCTGTAGTTTTTAATAAAAATGTTCTAACAACCCCTGCCCTGAAAGCTAATGTTGCAATATTGAAAGGTTTTAAGAAGCTAGTTTCCAAGAATTTCCTATTAGAGCAAAAAGGTAGACTATTGACCATTTGTTTTTAGACTTGCCTGCCTTTTACTAGCAGAAAATGCTGCTGCTCGGTTACTGTGTGGCTGG
This sequence comes from Crocodylus siamensis, assembly GCF_052110815.1. Taxonomy (NCBI): domain Eukaryota; kingdom Metazoa; phylum Chordata; order Crocodylia; family Crocodylidae; genus Crocodylus; species Crocodylus siamensis. The sequence goes on along the minus strand of NC_143396.1, from coordinate 279,963,610 downwards.
CGGGTTTTATTACCTAGTCAGTAATAAATCAGTATCTAATTAGTGTTTTGTTTCTTTTCAGAGATCATTCACATTAATAATAGAAGCATGGGATTGGGATAATGATACAAAAAGTGGTGAGTATTCATAAACAATTTGTGTATTTCATTTGTGCAGTAGTGTGCTTTTATGGGCTACAGCAAAATGTATATCTTTAAAAATGCAGCCATAGAATGGGAAGGTTAATTCTGAATGCATTGAGGACAGTACATTGGGAAAGCTAATGGCAGAAAGGGAGTGTTAACACTTGTAATGGGGCCATTGTTGGAAGAAATGGAAAATCATGTTAGCATAATATTTGGGGACAGACTTCCACAATTATGTATTATTGCACTTCTCTGTGTTAAGTAGAAAATTTGTAAAAATACCCTGTAAACTATGTTGCATTGAAAATGTGACTCAGTAGATTTCTATTAAGCTCTGAGGGGCTGGATGGTAGGAAGTGAATATTCTAATCTGTGGTCTCGGAAAACTAAGTGGTGATTTCCCTCCCCTGCCCTCTCCCACGGAAAGATGTGAGTACTTTCTCTGGTTACTTTAGCAATTCTGTTCATGCTGTAGTATTACACCTGAACGATGCTGTTGTCTACAGTTCATGCCATGGAAGATAAAGTTCTGGAATAACACAGGTGTAGTGGTTTAGCCTTCAGTTTTCCCTGGGCGTTCAACCAACCAAACACTTTTTTCTTTTCCTACCAACCCACCTCCCCACTGCTCTGAAAAAAGCAAAAATGCACTTAACATTTCTTACTGCAAAACATTAGTGTTGTTCCTTGTATAATAGTTTTCCCCTACCATTTTAGAAAGCCTAAGTGTTTTTCAGGAGAGGGTGGAAAGTGCTAACATGTTTATTAGCTCTGACTGATGCTGATCCTGTGGGCAGACACATGCCTCTGCTTTTGGAGATACAAAGCAAAAGTGCCGATAGTTTTCAAAACGTAGAAATAGTGTGAACTAACCTGGTCTCCATTTTTCTCCCCAGTCTTGTAAAAGAGTCTAACTTGAATATTTTCACTTAGATTATTAACATTCATAACCCAGTACCACAGTATGTTGAAGGAATAATTAGAGTTTCAAGAACCTCTCTGTTGCTAATAGAGGGCAGTTACATATGTGCCTGATGCCTGTTCCCATACGTGCTAATTAGCACACATTGGAGCAGACTCAATTTTAAATGAGTCTGGAGCATGCTAATTAACACACTCCAGCAGCCTCAGTGTCATGTGTATTCAGCATCCCCACACTTCAAAATGGCAGCAGGGGCTCTTTAATTAAAGCTCACCCAACAAACTTTAGTTAAAGCACTCCCACCACCATTTTGAAGCAGTGGATGCTTAATACATGAGATGCTGCAGACAGTTTAATTAGAGCAGCTCCTGAGACCTGCTCTAACGTGCCCGTCCTCCCCCCCACCCCAGAGCATGTGTAAAGATGGCCAGAGAGCCTAATTTTAGAAGGGATGGAGAAAATGTTTGGAAACACCAAAAATCTGTGGCAATCTTTGCATTTTGTAGGTTACCTCTAACTTTTCCTCACTTTACTAGTTCATTGATCATGTTTGTTCAGTACTTCAAGGAAAAAATAAGCATCAAGGTTATTGACTCTTCATATGAACTCCATGCTCTTGATTATGTATATTGACTTCTTGTGAAGCCACAGCTGCTTACCAGAACTATTGTACACTTTTCATAAATCTTTTCTGAAAAAGATTTAAAATAGGTTTCAGCTCTACCTTTGTAATATGAGTAATTTAAAGATTTCAAAATAAACATTTCAAAGCACATCAACATTTTTTTGCTCTAAAAGTTTGTAGTACTTTATGAAACTCCTTCAGTACAATCAAGGTGTTTTTTATTAATATTAAAGTAGATATCAAACTGCTGTTCTGATTTGTTTTATATCGGAGAAATGGATCAGTAGAGTAGCTGGATTGCCAACCTAAACTTGACCTGAGGAAACAATTGCTTGGTTCAGATACCAAATACTTGATTTTTGTCTGGCATTGGTATTACTAGTTGGCATTCCAGAGTCACACACGTACATGGCTGTATTTTGAGGGAATGGATGGTAAATGTTATAGTGCTTAGACTTAAGTAATCTTTCTCTGTTCTTGTAGGCTGGTTCTTGCAAGCTTTAAAACTATTAAGCATCTGGCCAGGTAGCAGCACTAGCAACGGTCCATACCATCTAAGTATGCTCCAAAATTTACTCTTCCATTTCTTAACTTCTTTGATATCTGTACTACAACCTCAGGGCATCCTACAAGCATAACCTTCAGCTTCCTTTGTAATAAACCTTGTGTACGTCCTGGCAGAGCTGACTTCCTTATGGAATTTTAAAAATAAAAACAAGATGATTTTGTAACTTTGGATATCTGCTAGCAAAGCCTGGTCTCTTTTTCGCTGAGGTTGCAGAGGCAACTCCTAGCATAGGATTGGAGCCTGAAAAGCGTGTTCTTATGGTGAGAGGGCATATGGCAGTTTTTTTTGGTCAAAGTTTTGTGGAAAAAGAAGGCCTACAAGACCAAATCCCAATCTTCCTCATAAGATATCAATCTTAAACCTCCAGCCATGCTGTAAAGCAGGAGTGGGCAATTATTTTGAGTGCTGAGCTGTCAAGGGCCAGTCCCACACCTTGCCAGTTGCTCTGCCCCCTTGTTGTCATCTTGGGGCAGGAAGTCCCTCCCTTTGCCCCATGGAAATACTCCTTTTGAGGTGGAGGTTTGCCATCTTAGAAACAGAAAAAAACCCCAAAATCATACACTAAAGGTCAAACACCTACTATAGCATTTTAATTTTACTATGAAAAATATTTGTCATGATTTGTGTTTGTGTACTGTTTGTCGAGATGATTGTATAATGACTCTAAAATAAATTTGTAGTCTTGTGTATTGTGGGGGAGGATATGGTTGTGTGTGGTGGGGTATTGGGGTGGGTCCTGGGGGTGTGGTCGAGAGTGTGCGGGTGCAAAGGGTCTGTTGGAGGGGTTGTGTGTGGGGACCTTCTGTACTTCCCTGTGGTGCAGCAGCAGGTGGGGCACCCGGTGGGACGCGGCTCGGGCCAGCACTGCACATCATAGTTTCATAGTTTCTAGGGTCGGAAGGGACCTGAGCAGATCATCTAGTCCGACCCCCTGCCATGGCAGGAAAGAGTACTGGGGTCAAATGACCCCAGCAAGATGTTCATCTAGCCTCCTCTTAAAGACCCCCAGGGTAGGAGCCTGCACCACTTCTCTTGGAAGCTGGTTCCAGACCCTAGCCGCCCTGACCGTGAAGTAGCACCTCCTGATATCTAGCCTAAACCTACCCTCTGCCAGCTTGTGACTGTTATTCCTGGTCACTCCTGGCGGTGCTCGGGGGAACAGGGACTCCCCCAGTGCCTGCTGGTCCCCCCTGACTAGTTTATAACACGCCACAAGATCTCCCCTCAGCCTTCTCTTTTGGAGGCTGAACAGGTTCAGGTCCCGTAGCCTCTCCTCGTAGGGCCTGCCCTGTTGTCCCCTGATCATGCGAGTGGCCTCCTCTGGACCCTCTCCATGCTGTCGACATCCCTCTTGAAGTGCGGCACCCACAACTGGACGCAGTACTCCAGCTGCGACCTGACCAGTGCCACATAGAGGGAGAGGATCACCTCTTTGGACATCGTAGCGAGGGGCACGGCCTCCACCGAGCCGCCTGTATTAGCGGTGCTCCCTGCCACTCATGCACAGCCCCTGCACTCACCGGTCACAGGAGGGAAGCTCCGCGTGCTAGAGCCGGCTGCCCTCCCCACTGGGGCTGCACTGCTGGTGCGGAAGCCAACGGCACCTTTCCCTGCGGGGTGGGGAAGGCAGCCAGCTTCTCTCTAGTGCTGCGTAGCCTCAGCGGGGAAGGCAGCCTGCTCCAGTGTGCAGGGCTTCCTTCCCATGGCTGTAAACACAGCCAGCCGGAGCCACGTAGCAGGTCCACAGAGGCAGCGGCAGCCCCGTGCACAAGCTGCACCCTGGCCAAGATGAAACCTGGATGAAAGTATTTAGTAGGCTGTATTTTGCCTGCCCCTGCTGTAAAGGGTTCTCAGCTGGGGACCCATGGCCCCTTGGGGCTCTGAGAAACCAAAGGTCCTCAGGCATGGGCGTTGCTGGGGCTGCCGCCAACAGTTGGAACTGCCCCACGTACCTTGGGCACGGCCAGACCAGGAAATGCAGGCATGAGCCTGCACTCCTGCCTGTACTAGGGTTAGCTGGTAAACCTAACGCAGGCAGGAATCCCTAGTCTTCCTGCAGTCGTTCCCAATCTGACATCACACAGCATCTCCCAGAAAGAGGCACCCAAGGCAGGTGAAACTGTCCTGCCTGCTTTCTGCTTCCAGGATCGGAGTGGAGAATGGGGGAGAGAGCAGTGGACTGGGAAGGTTGTGTACTCTTGTGCTGGCCTGAGGATGGCTCTCTGGATCTCTCCCCCACAGCTGGTCCCTGGGTTGCCTGGCTTTCAGGGGCAGGATGTGCAGCAGAGCAGCGGCAGCTGGAGGAAGAAGGGAAGTGTGTCTCTGAAGAGTGATCTAGGGGCATGGGGTGTGGGAGCCAGTTTTAAGCCCTGAATGCTGCAGCCCTGGCTAGTGCCAAGCGCAGGATGGCTCCTGTGGCGAGGTCGCAGCAGGGCTTCTGAAAAGTGGCCGCCTCTCTCACAGATTTCTAGAGATTTCATATATTTCTAGAGTTGGAAGGGACCTGGTAGGTGGTCGGGTCCGACCCCATTTTGATTTAAAGCCCGTAATGGGATTGAGGGCTCCTAAGGGGAGGAGTTCCTAGGATACAAGGCAGCTCCAGAAGACCTACAGTATTGAGCATGCTTTTCCCTTCACGCTGCATTGTCTAATTTTTTCAGAAATGCAGCTGAAAACTATGGCTGGTATCACCTGGAAGAGAGAGAGAGTGCATGTAGCGCAGGGAGGCAGGGTAGTTTGCACATTGTCACCAGTGATTGTAAAAAAACAGTGAAGCCAGGCAGGACTGTCCCTACTTGCGGACATGGGGCCCTGATCTTCAGATAGTAGAAGCTCAGCGTTTCTGAAAATCAGGTTTCTCTTGTAAAGTGTCTCGGCTGAACCCCACAAAAACTGGAGCAGCTAGAACAGTGGCGCCCAACCTTCTGGCCGTGAGTTGGGTGAGTGGCACAGGGCTGGTTCACGGGCAGGGTCAGTCTGCGTGATGGATCTAATGTGGTGGTGGTCCATAAGGCTACCCTGAACACCAGCCTGAGCCTGTGCGCCAGATCTGACACTTGGGGTCACGTGATCCGGCACATGGGGTTATGTGGTCTGGCCCGCAGGCTTTCCTGCGTGGCTCTAGGGGCATTAACTGCCTCTGGGAGCAATTAACACTACCACTGCTCTCCCCCTGATAAATTCCCAGACCTGTGGGGAACCCCATGGGCCAGATGTGATCTGCAGGTCAGGGATGCTCTACTTCTAGCCCACAATACTGATTCTCAGTTGTAGCTCTCCTGGGTTTCATGCATTGAGGGTTGTACGTGGGGCACGTCTCCCTTGCATGGCTCCTTCTGCTCCCATTCACAGATGGTGCTGCTTGATTCAAAGAAGCAATAGAAAAGTGCCTTGAGTCTTAAATGATTGAGAAACATTGCTGTAAAGCTCCATACCGGGATACCCAAATTGCATAGCACTGTATGCCAAATCCACTTCAAGGTGGAAAGCGTAGACCTGCCAGTGTGTGTGGAGATCTAGCCTGCTGAGGGGAGTGATGCACATGTATTTAATTGTTAGACCTGCTTAAGAGTGAATTTTTAAACCTGAGCTGATGAAAACAGTCGTAATGGTTGGTGAACACTCTTCAGACATATTACATGCTAAAGGTTTGTTATAACATTTCAACTGTTTTTATTCAGTGGCAAGGCTTTAAAACACAAGTCCATTTTTATATAAGCTTTGTGAAGGGATGATTATTTATTTATTTTTTTAAGAAGGTAGGCCTTGAGGGATTGGCTAGCGTTTGAAAAACATAGGAATTATTTTATTGTAATAAACGTAATTACTTGAGAACTAAGTAAATGGACAAGAAATATTTCTATAGGGCTTTTATGGTTTGCCGCCTACAGTACCTGTGGAAATCCACAGAAGTGTCAAATTATGGGCTGAGTCTCTAGAGAAGGTTCTGATGTAAAGGTGCATACATGTAATTTTACTCATTACTGAGAGTATTTTTAATGTCAGGTGAGAATGTGCTGTTGGACCAAAACTGTTCCTCAAATTGAAAGAGTTCCTCCCTCCAGGACTTGGCAAGACACTAGGTAAACTAAGCGCGTGATCTTTAAGGTGTACATTGTTTTATTCCACTTTGGCAAGTCTGTGCTAGGGATTCCTTTCTGTTGCACTGCAGTTTTTTGAGTGTTAGCTTTATTAGATCTCTAGGGAAAAGTCTCTAAAAAAAACAAAAGACCAGTGTTAAAGGGCATTTGGTATTTGGATTCCTCATAGCCTATCCTTGCATGTGGGTCTCTGAAAAGATATTAAGACACAACCTTGTCCCTACTACAAAAGGAGTGAATTCAACCCCCTTAGTCCAGGTAAAAGTTCTGGACAGGGAATGTAGGGAAGAGATGTCTGCAAGGACACAGGAAAGTGAATCTGGGATTTCTTTCTTGTGTGCTGGAGAGAAAAGGGCCTGTGCCCAAGATATTGAAGGAAGCGTGTATGGGAAGATGAGCTCTACACCAGGTGCTGCATATAGTGGGTCAACCTGAGGTTCAAGTTCTGTGTGTTTTACCTCTGTTGGGAATCTCTGCATCAGTTTATGAAGTTGGATAGCTCGTGACATTGAAATTCTCCCTTGGATTTTGCAGAAGTCTTTTTTACTTCCACTAGGAACAAGGGTTGCACTGGTTGTAAAGTGATTTAGAGCCCTGAACCTACCAGACATTTTTCTTACACTCTTTATCTCTTTTTCCCCAATATTTCTTCTCAAACTTTTTTGCACAATATTCTTGTTTAAAAGTAGCAATATCTCCAAAGAACTGCTCTGAGTGGAATTCTTCGATGTGTGATGGAGATGGCAGAAAGGGGGAGAGCAAATTGTCTAGACCCCGAACTATTGCAAGGGGCTGATTATTCTGACAAAATAGACCCTGCTGGCTGCTTTCTAAGTTTGTTACCTGAATTGGAAATGCTTTCTTCCCATAATAAAGGGAAGGGAGGCTCATTATAAAGCAGTATAGTAAGCAGGTTAGTGTCATCTTGGGTAAAGTAGTCTTCAGCATGGCTACTAGGCAGCCTGTTG